>NC_134355.1:577510402-577639524 GCF_048569485.1 Anomaloglossus baeobatrachus
AGGCACCTGAGAACACTGGTAGGCATCGGTGATAGCCGACCTGATCCAACGAGCTAGGGTCGGTTTAGAAGCAGCGAGACCCTTGCGCTGACCAGTGGTTAGCACAAAAAGTGGGGTGCACCGCCTAAAAACGGCGGTGCGTGACACATAGATTCGGAACGCCCGCACCAAATCTAAGGAGTGCAACGCCTTCTCAAAGCGATGCACAGGGGCCGGACAAAGAGAAGGCAATGAAATGTCCTGGTTAAGGTGGAAAGGAGACACCACCTTAGGGAGAAAGTCCGGAGTCGGACGGAGAACCACCTTGTCTTGGTGAAACACCAAAAAGGGGGATTCCGAAGAGAGCGCAGCCAAATCAGAAACTCTCCTGAGAGAAGTTATGGCTACTAGAAAAACAACTTTCTGTGAAAGTCTAAACAAGGGAACCTCCCTGAGAGGCTCAAAGGGGGGTTTCTGTAAGGCCGTGAGGACCAGATTAAGGTCCCAGGGATCCAAGGGCCGCCGGTAAGGAGGAATGATGTGAGATGCGCCCTGCATGAAGGTGCGCACCTGGGCCAGTCGGGCGATACGCCGCTGGAACAATACCGACAGAGCCGACACCTGTCCCTTGAGGGAATTGAGGGACAGTCCTAGCTGTAGACCGGACTGTAGAAAAGACAGGATGGTCGGCAAGGAGAACGGCCAAGGAGCATGGCCGGAAGAGCGACACCAGGACAGGAAGATCCTCCAAGTCCTGTGGTAAATCTTGGCCGAGGAAGACTTCCGAGCCTGAGTCATGGTGGAGATGACCTCAGAGGGAATGCCTGAAGCCGTCAGGATCCAGGACTCAAGAGCCACGCCGTCAATCTGAGAGCCGCAGAATTCTGGCGGAAGAACGGACCTTGAGAGAGAAGGTCTGGACGGTCCGGGAGATGCCACGGCGCCTCTACGGACAGACGGAGCAGGTCTGGGTACCAAGCTCGCCTGGGCCAGTCCGGAGCAATGAGTATGACTCGACGGCCCTCCATTCTGATCTTGCGCAGAACCCTGGGCAAGAGCGCTAGAGGGGGAAACACATAGGCCAGACGGAACTGAGACCAATCTTGAACCAGTGCGTCTGCTGCGAAGGCTTGAGGATCGTGGGAGCGAGCCACGTAAACCGGAACCTTGTTGTTGTGCCGGGATGCCATTAGATCAACTTCCGGAGTGCCCCACTTGCGGCAGATTGATCTGAACACTGACGGATGCAGGGCCCACTCGCCGCTGTCCACGGTTTGACGGCTGAGGTAATCGGCCTCCCAGTTTTCCACGCCTGGGATGTGGACTGCGGATATGGTGGACTTGGAGTCCTCCGTCCACTGGAGGATTCGTTGAACCTCAAACATCGCCAGACGGCTGTGAGTCCCGCCCTGGTGATTGATGTAGGCAACCGCTGTCGCGTTGTCCGACTGAACTCGAATGTGTCTGCCCGCCAACAGGTGGTGAAAGGCTAGGAGAGCTAGAAACACAGCTCTGATCTCCAGCACATTGATCGAGAGGGCTGATTCGGACGGAGTCCAAGTGCCCTGTGCTCGGTGATGGAGAAATACTGCTCCCCAACCGGAGCGGCTGGCATCCGTGGTGAGGATCACCCAGGACGGAGTCAGGAAGGAGCGTCCCTGTGACAGAGAGAGGGGCCGAAGCCACCACTGAAGGGAGCTCCTGGTCTGTGACGACAGAGCCACCAGCCTGTGCAAGGAAGAGATCCGCTTGTCCCAACAGCGGAGAATGTCCAGCTGCAGGGGACGCAGATGGAACTGGGCAAAGGGAACCGCTTCCATTGACGCCACCATCTGACCCAGCACCTGCATGAGGTGCCTGATGGAATGACGGCGGTGCCTCAGCAGAGAGCGCACCGCCAGACGAAGGGACTGCTGTTTGACTAAGGGCAACTTGACAAGTGCCGGCAGAGTCTCGAATTGCATCCCTAGGTACAAAAGCACCTGGGTCGGGGTCAGAGTGGACTTGGGCAGGTTGAGAAGCCACCCGAACTGAACTAGCGTGGCGAGAGTGAGAGAGACACTCCGCTGGCAGTCTGCACTGGATGAGGCCTTGACTAGAAGGTCGTCCAGGTAAGGAATCACTGCCAACCCCTGGAGGTGCAGGACCGCAACCACTGCTGCCATGACCTTGGTGAATACTCGAGGGGCCGTGGCTAAGCCGAAGGGGAGAGCCACGAATTGGAAATGTTCCTCTCCGATTGCAAAGTGTAGCCAACGCTGGTGTGAAACCGCAATAGGCACATGCAGATAGGCATCTCTGATGTCGATGGATGCCAGAAAATCTCCTTGAGTCATTGAGGCAATGACCGATCTCAGAGATTCCATGCGTAAGTGCCGCACCTGAACATGCTTGTTGAGAAGCTTGAGATCCAGGATGGGCCGGAAGGAATCGTCCTTTTTGGGGACTAGAAAAAGGTTTGAGTAGAAACCGCTGAACCGTTCCCGGGCGGGAACCGGAACAATTACACCGTTGGCCTGCAGGGATGCCACGGCCTGAGAGAAGGCGGCGGCTTTGGAGCAGGGGGGGGTGGACAGAAAAAATCTGTTTGGCGGGCTGGAAGAAAATTCTATCCTGTAGCCGTGGGAGATGATATCCCGCACCCACTGATCGGAGACGTGTTGAAACCACACGTCGCCAAAGTGGGAGAGCCTGCCACCGACCAATGACGTTGCTGGCGCAGCCAGATAGTCAAGAGGAGGCTGCCTTAGTGGCAGCGGCTCCTCCGGTCTTCTGAGGACGCGGCTTAGCGCGCCAGTTGGATTTACAATCCTTGGCTGCGGTAGTGGACGAGGTCGAGGGCTTAGAGGAAGACCAGTTAGAGGAACGAAAGGAACGAAACCTCGATTGGTTCCTGCCCTGGACAGGTTTCTTGGCTTTAGTTTGTGGCAAGGAAGTACTCTTCCCGCCAGTAGCTTCCTTAATTATGTCATCCAGCTGTTCCCCAAACAGCCGGGACCCAGCAAAAGGGAGACTCGCAAGGTACTTCTTAGAGGAAGCGTCTGCTTTCCACTCTCGAAGCCACAAGATCCTGCGGATCGCGAGGGAGTTAGCGGAGGCCACCGCCGTGCGGTGAGAAGCCTCCAGGATGGCAGACATGGCGTAGGATGCAAAAGCCGAAGCTTGAGAAGTTAAGGCATCCGTCTCAGGAATAGAGTCCCTGGTGAGGGAATGTATCTCCGCCAGAGAGGCAGAGACTGCCTTAAGAGCCCACACTGCCGCAAAAGACGGGGAGAACGAGGCTCCTGCCGCCTCATATACAGACTTGGCCAGAAGGTCAACCTGGCGGTCAGTGGGATCCTTAAGAGAAGTGCCATCAGCCACAGCTACGACTGTGCGGGCTGAGATTCTGGACACCGGAGGGTCTACCTTTGGGGACTGGGCCCAGTCCTTAACCACCTCTGGTGGAAAGGGAAAACGGTCATCTGAACTACGCTTCGGAAAACGTTTGTCAGGACAGGCCCTGGGCTTGGTAACAGTGGTGTGAAAGCTGGAGTGGTTAAAAAACATACTCCTAGCTTTCTTAGGTGAGGTAAACTGGTGTATCTCTACCAGAGAGGGTTGTTCCTCTGACTCTTGTGGGTTGAGGTTCAGAACGGAGTTAATGGACGCAATCAAGTCACTAACATCCGCATCACCCTCAGACAAGTCAATGGGGTACATAGAGGTAGCGTCTTAGCCCACAGTAAACGAATCCTCCTCGCCCTGCACCTCGGCACGTGAATCAGAGCCGTGGGAAGAGGAAGGAGAAGGGTCCCTGCGTCTCCGTTTAGGGGGACGGGGTCCTAGGACATGCTCTGAGAGCTCTGCAGAGCTCGGAGCAGCAGAGGCACCCTGAGAAGGGGGCTGATGCATGGTCAGCAGTGTCCGGGACAGCTGCCCCATGGAGTCGGCAAAAGACTGGGAAATAGCTTGTGAAAAGGAAGCTACCCAAGCCGGGGGTTCAGCCACCGGGGCCGGAGTAGCCGGAGGGACCCCTGAGGAGGCTCCAGGCTGAGACACAACCATATTAGCACAGGCATCACAATGTGGGTATGTGCTTGGCTCTGGCAGAATGAGCTTACAAGCAGTGCATATAGCGTACATGTTTGCAGCCTTGCTTCGGGTGACAGACATGCTGCTGAGGTGGAAGCTCTGCAGTAGTAATACACTCCTATAGAATGCCCTGAGAGTGTAATAAAAGCCCACAACCGGAGGTTGCGGCTTACCAGCCCGCTCTCTGTGTGCCCTCCGGATTCCACAACTCAAAGCCCCAGTGAAGCGTCAGCCTTTCTAAACAGCTGCAGCATCCAGCGCCGTCCAGTGTAAGAACGCTGAGAAAATGGCGCTGGAAGGAGGAGGGGGGGCGGGTATTAGCCCCAGAGCGGGAAAACGGAGGGCCAGGGAGAGATACAGAGGAGGAAACATCTCCCCAGAGAGGAGTGTCCTCCCCTCTGCTGGCCGAGCGGTGGGCGGCGCCACGCTATGCATCCTGCATGCATGACATGCAGAGGAGCCGAAACCGAAACTAGGCCCAAACTGAAGCCGGGGCCTAGATTTTAAAATGCGGCCGACGAGCAGGCACCTTCGGCGCGGTTCTCAGGGGAAACCCCCAGAACCGGCCGGAATTTACAGTAACGATAAAACACATACTGTCCCCCTAATAAAAGTACCCGGGACCCCTGAGAAACGTCTCAATACTTAGCTTTGAGACGCAGGGCCAGTCCCTGAGAGGGGATAAACGCTCCTTCCAGCAGAAACCAGACAGGGCTGTGGATGGAGACCGGTCTCCTGCAAGCAGAGAGGACCGAGACGGCTCCCACTTCAAACCAGAGCCTCGACAGAGGATGTGAAGGAGCGCGGCATGTGAAGGCTCCAGCCTTATAAAGTCAACCTTAACAGCACCGCCGACAGAGTGGGGTGTGAAGGGACAAGCCGGGAGTCCAGACTGGACCCGCTTTTCTTCCAAATCTTTAAAATTAAAATAAAAATGAAAAAAATATCAGAGAATGCAAGTGTGTGTGACCTCCTGAAACACAAAGCATTGAACTGGTTAGATTGTCATCCAGGGGGTGTATATAGCCCGGAGGGAGGAGCTACACATTTGAGTGTAGTACTTTGTGTGTCCTCCGGAGGCAGAAGCTATACACCCATGGTTTGGGTCTCCCATAAGGAACGATAAAGAAAAAAACGCAGCGTGCGCACACCATTTTGGATTTCTCATAGATTTTGCTGGGAAAGGACTGCATGAAGTTTATGAACAAAAATCGCACCCGCTCTGCAGCAAAAAACAAGGAAAAAACAGTGTGCGCACAGGTTCTTATTCTTCAAAAATCTGCCTTTTTACAGCAGCGTCAACAAAAAATAAAAGGGTTACATGGCAAAGCAAAAATGTTTTTTTTTTTTTTTTTTAAAGAATTTGTAATGTGGAAGCATGGGAAAACACACATTTGATATCTTGTTAATTGCACGGATTCACAGAACAAAGTCAATACATCACTTATATCACAGTCAACTCTGGAAAAAACATCTCGAATTGCGGAGAAATGAAGGGAATTTTGTTTACTTACCGTAAATTCCTTTTCTTCTAGCTCCAATTGGGAGACCCAGACAATTGGGTGTATAGCTTCTGCCTCCGGAGGCCACACAAAGTATTACACTTAAAAGTGTAAAGCCCCTCCCCTTCTGCCTATACACCCCCCGTGCCTCACGGGCTCCTCAGTTTTGGTGCAAAAGCAAGAAGGAGGAAAAGTTATAAATTGGTTTAAAGTAAATTCAATCCGAAGAAATTTCGGAGAACTGAAACCATTGAACATGAACAACATGTGTACACAAAGAACAACAGCCCGAAGGGAACAGGGGCGGGTGCTGGGTCTCCCAATTGGAGCTAGAAGAAAAGGAATTTACGGTAAGTAAACAAAATTCCCTTCTTCTTTGTCGCTCCATTGGGAGACCCAGACAATTGGGATGTCCAAAAGCAGTCCCTGGGTGGGTAAAGTAAAACCTCGAAATAGAGCCGTAAAACGGCCCCTTCCTACAGGTGGGCAACCGCCGCCTGAAGGACTTGCCTACCTAGGCTGGCATCTGCCGAAGCATAGGTATGCACCTGATAGTGTTTCGTGAAAGTGTGCAGTCTCGACCAGGTAGCTGCCTGACACACCTGCTGAGCCGTAGCCTGGTGCCGCAATGCCCAGGACGCACCCACGGCTCTGGTAGAATGGGCCCTTAGCCCTGAGGGAACCGGAAGCCCAGAAGATCGGTAGGCTTCGAGAATAGGTTCCTTGATCCACCGAGCCAGGGTTGATTTGGAAGCCTGTGACCCTTTACGCTGGCCAGCGACAAGGACAAAGAGTGCATCCGAGCGGCGCAGGGGCGCCGTACGAGAAATGTAGAGTCTGAGTGCTCTCACCAGATCTAACAAGTGCAAATCCTTTTCACATTGGTGAACTGGATGAGGACAAAAAGAGGGTAAGGAGATATCCTGATTGAGATGAAAGGGGGATACCACCTTAGGAAGAAATTCCGGAACCGGACGCAGAACCACCTTGTCCTGGTGAAACACCAGGAAAGGGGCTTTGCATGACAGCGCTGCTAGCTCAGACACTCTCCGAAGTGATGTGACTGCTACTAGGAAGGCCACTTTCTGCGAAAGGCGTGAGAGAGGAATATCCCTCATTGGCTCAAAAGGTGGTTTCTGAAGAGCCATCAGCACCCTGTTCAGATCCCAGGGTTCTAACGGCCGCTTGTAAGGAGGGACTATGTGACAAACCCCCTGCAGGAACGTGCGGACCTGTGGAAGTCTGGCTAGGCGCTTCTGAAAGAACACAGAGAGCGCTGAGACTTGTCCCTTAAGGGAGCCGAGCGACAAACCTTTTTCCAATCCGGATTGAAGGAAGGAAAGAAAAGTGGGCAAGGCAAATGGCCAGGGAGAAAAACCCTGATCAGAGCACCAAGATAAGAATATCCTCCACGTCCTGTGGTAGATCTTGGCGGACGTTGGTTTCCTAGCCTGTCTCATAGTGGCAATGACCTCTTGAGATAACCCTGAAGACGCTAGGATCCAGGACTCAATGGCCACACAGTCAGGTTGAGGGCCGCAGAATTCAGATGGAAAAACGGTCCTTGAGACAGCAAGTCTGGTCGGTCTGGTAGTGCCCACGGTTGGCCCACCGTGAGATGCCACAGATCCGGGTACCACGACCTCCTCGGCCAGTCTGGAGCGACGAGGATGGCGCGGCGGCAGTCGGACCTGATCTTGCGTAACACTCTGGGCAACAGTGCCAGAGGAGGAAACACATAAGGGAGTTGAAACTGCGACCAATCCTGAACTAAAGCGTCTGACGCCAGAGCTCTGTGATCTTGAGACCGTGCCATGAATGTCGGGACCTTGTGGTTGTGCCGGGACGCCATTAGGTCGACGTCCGGCATCCCCCAGCGGCAACAGATCTCCTGAAACACGTCCGGGTGAAGGGACCATTCCCCTGCGTCCATGCCCTGGCGACTGAGAAAGTCTGCTTCCCAGTTTTCTACGCCCGGGATGTGAACTGCGGATATGGTGGAGGCTGTGGCTTCCACCCATAGCAGAATCCGCCGGACTTCCTGGAAGGCTTGCCGACTGCGTGTTCCGCCTTGGTGGTTGATGTAAGCCACCGCTGTGGAGTTGTCCGACTGAATTCGGATCTGCTTGCCTTCCAGCCACGGCTGGAACGCCTTTAGGGCAAGATACACTGCCCTTATCTCCAGAACATTGATCTGAAGGGAGGACTCTGGCTGAGTCCAAGTACCCTGAGCCCTGTGGTGGAGAAAGACCGCTCCCCACCCTGACAGGCTCGCGTCCGTCGTGACCACAGCCCAGGATGGGGGCAGGAAGGATTTCCCCTTCGACAGAGAAGTGGGAAGAAGCCACCACTGAAGGGAAGCCTTGGCTGCCCGAGACAGGGAGACGTTCCTGTCGAGGGACGTCGACTTCCTGTCCCATTTGCGGAGAATGTCCCATTGAAGTGGACGCAGATGAAACTGCGCAAAAGGAACTGCCTCCATTGCTGCTACCATCTTCCCTAGGAAGTGCATGAAGCGCCGCAAGGGGTGTGACTGGCCTTGAAGGAGAGATTGCACCCCTGTCTGCAGTGAACGCTGTTTGTCCAGCGGAAGTTTCACTATCGCTGAGAGAGTATGAAACTCCATGCCAAGATATGTCAGTGATTGGGCCGGTGTCAGATTTGACTTTGGAAAATTGATGATCCATCCGAAACTCTGGAGAGTCTCTAGAGCAATGCTCAGGCTGTGTTGGCATGCCACTTGAGAGGGTGCCTTGACAAGCAGATCGTCTAAGTAAGGGATCACCGAGTGTCCCTGAGAGTGCAGAACTGCTACTACTGTTGCCATGACCTTGGTGAAGACCCGTGGGGCTGTCGCCAAGCCGAAAGGCAGTGCCACGAACTGAAGGTGTTCGTCCACTATGGCGAAACGCAGGAAGCGCTGATGCTCTGGAGCAATCGGTACGTGGAGATAAGCATCTTTGATGTCGATTGATGCTAGAAAATCTCCTTGGGACATTGAGGCGATGACGGAGCGGAGCGATTCCATCCGGAAGCGCCTGGTTTTTACATGTTTGTTGAGCAGTTTTAGGTCCAGAACAGGACGGAAGGATCCGTCCTTTTTCGGCACCACGAACAAGTTGGAGTAAAAACCTTGACCCTGTTGCTGAAAAGGAACAGGGATCACCACTCCTTCTGCCTTCAGAGTGCACACCGCCTGAAGAAGAGCATCGGCTCGCTCGGGGGGCGGCGATGTTCTGAAGAACCGAGTCGGAGGACGAGAGTTGAACTCTATCCTGTAACCGTGAGACAGAATGTCTCTCACCCAACGGTCTTTTACCTGTGGCAGCCAGGCGTCGCAAAAGCGGGAAAGCCTGCCACCGACCGAGGATGCGGTTTGGGGAGGCCGAAAGTCATGAGGAGGCCGCTTTGGGAGCGGTTCCCCCGGCGGTCTTTTTAGGACGTGACTTAGACTGCCATGAATCGGAGTTCCTCTGATCCTTCTGAGGCCTTTTGGACGAGGAGAATTGAGACCTGCCCGCGGACCGAAAGGACCGAAACCTCGATTGTACCTTCCGTGGTTGAGGTCTGTTTGGTTTGGACTGGGGTAAGGATGAGTCCTTTCCCTTGGATTGTTTAATGATTTCGTCCAATCGCTCACCAAACAGACGGTCGCCAGAAAATGGCAAACCGGTTAAGAACTTTTTGGAAGCAGAGTCTGCCTTCCATTCACGTAGCCACATGGCCCTGCGGACTGCCACCGAATTGGCGGATGCTACCGCCGTACGGCTCGCAGAGTCCAGGACAGCATTAATGGCGTAGGGCGCAAACGCCGACGCCTGAGAGGTTAAGGACACCACTTGCGGAGCAGACGTACGTGTGACTGCATTAATCTGCGCATGACAAGCTGAGATAGCTTGGAGTGCCCATACGGCTGCGAATGCTGGAGCAAAAGACGCGCCGATAGCTTCATAGATGGATTTCAACCAGAGCTCCATCTGTCTGTCAGTGGCATCTTTGAGTGAAGCCCCATCTTCCACTGCAACTATGGATCTAGCCGCCAGTCTGGAGACTGGAGGATCCACCTTGGGACACTGAGCCCAGCCCTTGACAACGTCAGGGGGGAAGGGATAACGTGTATCCTTAAGGCGCTTGGAAAAACGCTTATCTGGACAAGCTCGGTGTTTCTGGACTGCCTCTCTGAAGTCAGAGTGATCCAGAAACGTACTCAATGTACGCTTGGGAAACCTGAAACAGAATTTCTCCTGCTGAGAAGCTGACTCCTCAATTGGAGGAGCTGGTGGAGAAATATCCAACACCTGATTGATGGTCGCTATAAGGTCATTCACTATGGCGTCACCTTCAGGTGTATCTAGGTTGAGAGCGGCATCAGGATCAGAATCCTGATCTGCTACCTCCGCTTCATCATCCAGAGAGTCCTCCTGCTGAGACTCCGAACAGTGTGATGAGGTCGAGGGAATTTCCCAGCGAGCCCGTTTAGGCGGCCTGGGACTGCGGTCCGTGTCAGAGACCTCACCCTGGGACCTATGGGTCACCCCAGGAGCACTTTGCTGCTCCAACTGAGGGGGGCCTGGGGTCAATGATTGAACAGTGCCCGTGGCCTGAGTCACCGGTCTGGACTGTAAGGCTTCTAGTATCTTAGCAGACCATTTATCCATACTCTCAGACAGTTTGTCAGCAAATACTGCAAACTCCGTCCCTGTCACCTGGACAGTGGTAGCAGGTGGTTCCACCTGGGCCACCAGTAGCAGAGGCTCCGGCTGAGTAAGTGCCACAGGGGCCGAGCATTGCACACAATGAGGATCGGTGGAACCTGCCGGTAGTATAGCCGCACATGAGGTACAGGTTGCAAAGTAAGCCTGTGCTTTGGCACCCTTGCTTTTTGCGGACGACATGCTGTTGTCTCCTCTGAGTACAATCCAGGAGGGTATATAGCCAAAAATCAACAGTGCGACCGTACAGTGTAAATGTATAGCATATAAGCATATATATATATATGTACACTTCGGCACTCAGTGGGGCCAGCACCCTGGTGCTGCTTACCGACCGCTCAAAGCAGTTGTGTGATCACCAGATTCCCTTGCCTGGGCCTCCCAGAGCCGTGTTGTCTCTCCTCTCCAGCGTCAGAAGTGCTGACAGGAATGGCTGCCGGCGTTCTGTGGGGAGGAGGGGGCTGTGGGCGTGCCCCAGAAAGTGCGGGAATCTGATGCCCCACTGAGCTGAGTGAGGGGGGAGGAGGATACAGAGTATGCTGCAGCCCTCAGCGCTGACGTCCTGTGCAGCGTCCCGCCCTTCCCCTGACTGGCAGGCCTGGGGGCGGGAATATGCGATACTAGGCCGCAAAAGCCGGGGACTAAAGTTATAAGCGCGGCTGGCAAATAAGCGCGGCCGGCGCGGTAGTCCCCGGCGCACTAACACACCCAGCAGTGCTGCAGTGTGTATGGCACAAGCGCTCCATGCGCGGTCCCCCAGGGGGACACAGAGTACCTCACAGTAGCAGGGCCTTGTCCCTGACGATACCCGGCTCCTGTCCAGCAGATTCCCCAGGGGCTGCGGAGGGAGCACGGTCTCAGTGCCTGGAGACCGATTAGGATCCCACTTCACCCAGAGCCCATTAAGGGATGGGGAAGGAAAACAGCATGTGGCTCCTGCCTGTGTACCCGCAATGGGTACCTCAACCTTAACAGCACCGCCGACCAGAGTGGGGTGAGAAGGGAGCATGCTGGGGGCCCTGTTATGGGCCCTCTTTTCTTCCATCCGACCTAGTCAGCAGCTGCTGCTGACCAAGATGTGGAGCTATGCGTGGATGTCAGCCTCCTTCGCACAAAGCATGAAAACTGAGGAGCCCGTGAGGCACGGGGGGTGTATAGGCAGAAGGGGAGGGGCTTTACACTTTTAAGTGTAATACTTTGCGTGGCCTCCGGAGGCAGAAGCTATACACCCAATTGTCTGGGTCTCCCAATGGAGCGACAAAGAAAAAAAGGAAATTTTTCACTTTTTGCCATCTGATGCACATTAAGGTTCTTGAAAACACTTTGGAGTCATGAAATAATTTCCAAAAATGGGGTCACTTCTGGGGGAGGGATTGTCCTGTTCTGATCTCAGGAGCTGTGAAAATTCGGTATGGAGACATTTAAGCTTTAATTGGGAAACCTTCCCCTTGGAGCCTCACTCTGTTCCCAAATAGTGAACAACCATATATATATATATATATACACATATACACACACACACACACACACACACACACACATACATCTCTATGTATATACACATATTTACACACTCACTGGTCTCATATATATATATATATATATATATACACACACACACGTATTATATATATACCCACACACTCACGCTGATCATATATATATATACACATACACACACACACACACATACATATCTATACATATATACGCACACACACATATATGTGTACATACATACACTGTACGTTGCCATACTTAGGGAAGGGTGGGGGAGGTGGGGGAAATTGCATTGAAAAAGTTCTTTTTCCTCCTAATACTCAGTTTGAAGATGAAAAATGTAAGGATAATACTTTAATATAAAACCTTACACTTTTTATTTATTAATTTCATGTTGTGTTAGACTATGTGGTGTACCTGAAGAGTAAGCAAACTTACTAAACATTATTTTGATATCTATAAGAAGGCCCTTTTCAAATGGTGCACCGTGTGTTTTTTTGTCTTTTTTTCTTTATTATATACAGGACACTAAAGAAGGCACTGAAGAACTGAATCAGCCTTTAAAAAGGTATTGGTTTCAAAAGTTCCTTAAAAAGTTTGAAAAATTGCTGCGAAACTTATAAGCCATCTAATGTGTGAAATAATAAATGGACAGATAAAAAACAATAAAAACTACTGGACACACATGGGATATTTTGAGCAGTACCTGTTTTAAAGTCAAACATATTAAACACATTAAAGGGAACCTGTCACCAGATTTGGTGACTATAAGCTGCGGCCACCACCAGTGGGCTCTTATATACAAAATTCCAGAACACTGTATATAAGATCCCAGGCTGCTATATAGAACGTAAAAACACTTAAAATACTCCCCTAGGGGGCAGTTTGGTCCAATGGGTGTCGTTGCTCCCAGTCCAGCGCCTCCTCTCTTCGGTGATCGCCGTCCTCCTTTTTCTGAAGCCCGTGTGCATGATGCATCCTATGTCATCCACATAGATCAGCATTGAGATCCTGTGCAGGCACTCTGTGATTTACCCGGCTCAGGGCAGATAAAAGTATTGTAGCGCACATGTGAAGGCGGTGTTTAACCTTTCCTCGCGTCTGCATATTACAGAACTTTGATCTGTCCTCACCCAGGTAAATCACAGTGCACCTGTGCAGGACCTCAATGCCGGCCTGTGTGGATGACGTAGACGCCTCATCCACACTGGGTTGGGTAGAAGGAGGACGGAGAATGAATTAGAGAGAAGAAGCCGGACTGGAGAGCAACAACACCCATCTGACCGGACCACCCCCTAGGTGAGTATTATAAAAGTGTTTTTTTCCGTTATACAGTGTGGCCTAGGGTTTTATATACAGGATTCTGGAATGCTGTATATAAGGGCTCACTGGTGGTGGCGGCCGCAGTTTATAGTCACCAAATCTGGTGACCGTTTCCCTTTAAGGCCCCAATTTATAAAGGCCTTTATGTCTGTTATTTTTTAGTTTGTTTACACCCAATTCATTATTCTATTTGCGCCTTTTTTTACGTCTATTTTATACCTACTCGCCTCTGGTTTTTTTCCGCTTTCTGGGCGGAGTTTAGAGAGTCTAGAGGATTCCACTGGATTCATCTATTGTGACTTTTTAAAAAGTCTCAGAATTACCGCAACCGCATTCCAGTCCTCCTCAATGTATTTGTAAAGTCGCAAAAACAGTTGAATGCAGAAAACAGCTCCAAATTTGTGAATCGCAGGAGTCATTTTGAAAAATTCGGCTCCAACAGCAACGGATACCACAAGACAGACAAGGAAGGTGACTTGAAAAAAAAGCAAAATGATGAATTGGGGCCTTTAATTGTAAAAAATTTTAATTTTTTTTAGTTTAAAAAATTCAACACATATCAAATCAAATTAGACTACAAAAGGTAAATTACAAAGGGTTATTAAAAAACAACAAAATAAAGAGCCCTTGTATAAATGTTCTAAGTGGCACGTTGATATTGTGCCAGGTATCTACTTCTAGGTGTTTTAGGTTCAAATCAATTTATAATTTAAGTTTTATTTGCCCACATCAAAAATTGTCTTGGCTCCCAGGGATGCAAAATGTGAAGAAACCCCTGACAAAAAAAGGGTTAAAGGGAATGGGTCATCATGATATCACTTTTTGTTTAAAATAGGATTTTAGGTCAAATGTATATTTATTTTTTTACATTTTTGATTTTTTTTTTTAATCTTTCATATCACAATCTGTATTAAAAAAATAGAAACCTTGCAATTTGCATACTGGTTATTGTGGATGTTATAGACTGATATATTTTGTTCTATAAGGAAGTGCATATGAACATTAGCAGCAATAGATTGACCACACCCCATCTTTTGCATTAACGCATCTAATGAGTGTGTGCAGAGGTGAAGATTAGAGGAGCAGAGTGAGCTGTGACACCACCTCTTGTGATTGGCGGCTCCGGTGTTATCTTCTGTGTATAGCGGTGTTCTCTGTCATTGTAATGTAAGTTTTCTGTAACAGGAAGTCTAAAAAAGCCCCAGTGGTCAGTGTGAAAATTGCATGATGTCTCTCTTTTGTGAAATGGAAATAAAAAAAAATAAAAAAATAAAAAAATGAAGGGAATTTTGTTACTTACCGTAAATTCCTTTTCTTCTAGCTCCAATTGGGAGACCCAGACGATTGGGTGTATAGCTACTGCCTCCGGAGGCCACACAAAGCACTACACTAAAAAGTGCAAGGCCCCTCCCCTTCTGGCTATACACCCCCCGTGGGATCACGGGCTTGCTCAGTTTTAGTGCTAAAGCAAGAAGGAGGAAAGCCAATAACTGGTTTAAACAAATTCAATCCGAAGTAACATCGGAGAACTGAAACCGTTCAACATGAACAACATGTGTACCCGAAAAAACCAAAAATCCCGAAGGAAACAGGGCGGGTGCTGGGTCTCCCAATTGGAGCTAGAAGAAAAGGAATTTACGGTAAGTAACAAAATTCCCTTCTTCTTCGGCGCTCCATCGGGAGACCCAGACGATTGGGACGTCCAAAAGCAGTCCCTGGGTGGGTAAAGTAACACCTCAAGTTTGAGCTGCAAAACAGCCCTCTCCTACGAGGAGGCAACCGCCGCCTGCAGGACTCTTCTACCTAGGCTGGCGTCCGCCGAAGCGTAGGTATGCACCTGATAATGTTTGGTGAAAGTGTGCAGACTCGACCAGGTAGCTGCCTGGCACACCTGTTGAGCCGTAGCCTGGTGTCGTAATGCCCAGGACGCACCCACGGCTCTGGTAGAATGGGCCTTCAGCCCTGATGGAACCGGCAGCCCAGCAGAACGGTAGGCTTCAAGAATTGGTTCCTTGATCCATCGAGCCAGGGTGGATTTGGAAGCCTGCGATCCTTTGCGCTTACCAGCGACAAGGACAAAAAGTGCATCCGAGCGGCGCAGGGGCGCCGTGCGGGAAATGTAGATTCTGAGTGCTCTCACGAGATCCAACAAATGTAAATCCTTTTCAAAACGATGAACTGGATGAGGACAAAAGGAAGGTAAGGAGATATCCTGATTGAGATGAAAGGAGGATACCACCTTAGGGAGAAACTCCTGAATCGGGCGCAGCACTACCTTGTCCTGGTGAAAAACCAGGAAGGGAGCTTTGGATGACAACGCTGCCAGCTCGGATACCCTCCGAAGAGACGTGACCGCTACCAGAAAAGCCACTTTCTGTGAAAGTCGAGAAAGTGAAACATCCTTCAGAGGCTCGAAGGGCGGCTTCTGGAGAGTAACTAGTACCCTGTTCAGATCCCATGGATCTAACGGCCGTTTGTACGGAGGGACGATGTGACAAACCCCCTGCAGGAACGTGCGTACCTGAGGAAGTCGTGCTAGACGCTTTTGAAAAAATACCGATAGCGCTGAGACTTGCCCTTTAAGGGAGCCGAGGGATAAACCTTTTTCCAAACCAGATTGCAGGAAGGAAAGAAAAGTAGGCAATGCAAATGGCCAGGGGGACACTCTCTGTGCCGAGCACCAGGATAAGAAAATCTTCCACGTTCTGTGGTAGATCTTAGCAGACGTGGGCTTCCTAGCCTGTCTCATGGTGGCCACGACCCCTTGAGATAATCCTGAAGATGCTAGTATCCAGGACTCAATGGCCACACAGTCAGGTTCAGGGCCGCAGAATTCAGATGGAAAAACGGCCCTTGTGACAGTAGGTCTGGCCGGTCTGGTAGCGCCCACGGTTGGCCGACCGTGAGATGCCACAGATCCGGATACCACGACCTTCTCGGCCAGTCTGGGGCGACGAGAAGGACGCGGCGGCACTCGGACCTGATCTTGCGTAGCACTCTGGGCAAGAGTGCCAGAGGGGGAAACACATAGGGCAGTTGGAACTGCGACCAATCTTGCACTAAGGCGTCTGCCGCCAGAGCTCTGTGATCGCGAGACCGTGCCATGAACGTTGGGACCTTGTTGTTGTGCCGGGACGCCATTAGGTCGACGTCCGGCCTTCCCCAGCGGCGACAGATTTCCTGAAACACGTCCGGGTGAAGGGACCATTCCCCTGCGTCCATACCCTGGCGACTGAGGAAGTCCGCTTCCCAGTTTTCTACGCCGGGGATGTGAACTGCGGAGATGGTGGAGGCCGTGGCCTCCACCCACATCAGAATCCGTCGGACTTCCTGGAAGGCTTGCCGACTGCGTGTCCCGCCTTGGTGATTGATGTATGCCACCGCTGTGGAGTTGTCCGACTGAATTCGGATCTGCTTTCCCTCCAGCCACTGCTGGAAGGCTTGTAGGGCAAGATACACTGCCCTGATTTCCAGAACATTGATCTGAAGGGTGGACTCCTGCTGAGTCCACGTACCCTGAGCCCTGTGGTGGAGAAAAACTGCTCCCCACCCTGACAGACTCGCGTCTGTCGTGACCACCTCCCAGGATGAGGGTAGGAAGGACCTTCCCTGTGATAATGAGGTGGGAAGAAGCCACCATTGAAGAGAGTCCTTGGTCGTCTGGGAAAGGGAGACTTTCCTGTCTAAGGACGTCGACTTCCCGTCCCATTGGTGGAGAATGTCCCATTGAAGTGGGCGTAGATGAAACTGCGCAAACGGGACTGCCTCCATTGCTGCCACCATCTTCCCCAGGAAGTGCATGAGGCGTCTTAAGGGGTGCGACTGGCCTTGAAGGAGCGAGTGCACCCCTGACTGTATTGAACGCTGCTTGTCCATCGGAAGCTTCACTATCGCTGAGAGAGTATGAAACTCCATGCCAAGATATGTTAGCGATTGGGTCGGTGACAGATTTGACTTTGAAAAGTTGATGATCCACCCGAAAGTCTGGAGAGTCTCCAGCGCAACGTTCAGGCTGTGTTGGCATGCCTCTTGAGAGGGTGCCTTGACAAGCAGATCGTCCAAGTAAGGGATCACCGAGTGTCCCTGAGAGTGCAAGACTGCTACCACTGCTGCCATGACCTTGGTGAAAACCCGTGGGGCTGTCGCCAGACCAAATGGCAGGGCTACGAACTGAAGGTGTTCGTCTCCTATAACGAAGCGTAGAAAACGCTTGTGCTCTGGAGCAATCGGCACGTGGAGATAAGCATCTTTGATGTCTATTGATGCTAGGAAATCTCCTTGAGACATCGAGGCAATGACGGAGCGGAGGGATTCCATCCGGAACCGCCTGGTTTTCACGTGCTTGTTGAGTAGTTTTAGGTCCAGAACAGGACGGAAAGAGCCGTCCTTTTTTGGCACCACAAACAGATTGGAGTAAAAACCTTGACCTCGTTCCTGAATAGGAACAGGGATCACCACTCCCTCTGCCCTTAGCGAGCACACCGCTTGCAGAAGAGCATCGGTTCGGTCGGGATGTGGGGAGGTTCTGAAGAACCGAGGCGGGGGATGAGAACTGAATTCTATCCGGTACCCGTGAGACAAAATGTCTGTTACCCACCGGTCTTTGACCTGTGGCAGCCAAATGCCGCAAAAGCGGGAGAGCCTGCCACCGACCGAGGATGCGGAGAGAGGAGGCCGAAAGTCATGAGGCAGCCGGCTTGGAAGCGGTTCCTCCGGCTGCTTTCTTTGGGCGTGAGTGAGTCCGCCAGGAATCTGAGCTCCTCTGCTCCTTCTGAGTCCTTTTGGACGAGGAGAATTGGGTCCTGCCCGAACCTCGAAAGGACCGAAACCTCGACTGTCCCTTCCACTGTTGAGGTTTGCTTGATCTAGGCTGGGGTAAGGAAGAGTCCTTACCCTTGGACTGTTTAATGATTTCCGCTAATTGCTCACCAAACAGCCTGTCTTGAGATAATGGCAAACTGGTTAAGCATTTTTTGGAAGCAGAATCTGCTTTCCATTCCTTTAACCATAAGGCTCTGCGTAAAACCACCGAGTTGGCGGACGCCATTGACGTACGGCTGGTAGAGTCCAAGACCGCATTGATAGCGTAAGTCGCAAACGCAGACATTTGCGAAGTCAAGGACGCCACCTGCGGCACTGATGGACGTATGATAGAGTCCACCTGCGCCAGACCAGCTGAAATAGCCTGGAGTGCCCACACGGCTGCGAATGCTGGAGCAAACGACGCGCCGATAGCTTCATAGACAGATTTCAACCAAAGGTCCATCTGTCTGTCATTGGCATCTTTAAGTGAAGCCCCATCTTCCACTGCCACTATGGATCTAGCCGCAAGCCTGGAGATTGGGGGGTCCACCTTTGGACACTGGGTCCAGCGTTTGACCACGTCAGGGGGAAAGGGATAATGTGTATCCTTAAGACGTTTGGAGAAACGCTTATCTGGATAAGCATGGTGTTTCTGGACTGCTTCTCTGAAGTCCGCGTGGTCCAGAAAAGAGCTCAATTTACGTTTGGGATACCTAAAATGGAATTTCTCCTGCTGTGCTGCTGCCTCCTCCGCTGGAGGAGAAATATCCAGCAGTCTATTGATGGCCGCTATAAGATCATTCACCATGGCGTCACCATCAGGGGTATCCAGGTTGAGAGCAGTCTCAGGATTGGACTCCTGATCACCTAGCTCTGTCTCATCATACAGAGAATCCTCTCGCTGAGACCCTGACCAGCGTGATGACGCCGAGGGTCTCTCCCAGCGAGCTCGCTTAGGCTGCCTGGGACTGTCGTCCGAGTCAGAGCCTTCAGCCTGTGATGTCTGGGACCCCCTTGGAGCACGGATTAGTTCCAACTGAGGGGGACCGGAGAACATTGAATCAGCAGTGCCCATGGTCTGAGTGACCGGCCTGGACTGCAAGGTTTCTAGAATTTTTGTCATAGTCACAGACATCTTATCAGCAAAAACTGCAAATTCTGTCCCCGTCACCGGGGCAGGGTTCACAGACGTCTCTGCCTGGGCCACTACTAGCATAGACTCCGGCTGACGAAGTGGCACAGGGACCGAACATTGCACACAATGGGGGTCAGGGGAACCTGCCGGTAGATCAGCCCCACATGCGGTACAGGCAGCATATGAAGCCCGTGCCTTGGCACCCTTGCTTTTTGCGGATGACATGCTGTTGTCTCCTCAGAGCAATATAGGGGTATAAGCCAAGAAGCGACCGTACAGTGCAATATATAGGTACAGAGAAAAGTACACAAAAACTACACTGTGGCACTAGTGGGGTCAGCACCTAAGTGCTGTTACCGCCCGCTTAACAGCGGGTGTGTGGTCGCCAGAATCCCTTGTCTGGGTCTCCCAGGGCTATGTCCGTTCTCCAGCTCAGACTGCGTGCAGGAATGGCTGCCGGCGTCCTGTGAAGAGGGGCGGGCCGTGGGCGTGCTGCAGACAAAGAGCGGGAACTGGCGTCCCACTGTGCCCAGTGAGAGGGCTGGAGTATGTAAATAAGACTCCAGCCCTCGGCGCTGCTATTGTACAGCGTCTCTCCCCTTCCCTGACTGACAGGGCTGGGGGCGGGAACGAAGCGTAACTAGGCCGCAGAAGCCGGGGACTAGATTTACAAGCGCTGCCGTCGTAAAAGCACGGTCGGCGCGAAGTCCCCGGCGCACCACAAGTCTCAGCCGCGCCGCAGTCACCATGGCGGCCGGCGCGGTAGTTCCCCACACATAAACTCACTCAGCAAAGCTGCAGTGAGTATAACCCCAAGCGCGCAGCGCTACTGTCCCCGGCGCACTAGAACACCCAGCAACGCTGGAGTGTGTCTGTGCCTGTCTGCACGGAGACACAGAGTACCTGAATGTTGCAGGGCTTTGTCCCTGACGGCACCCTAGCTCCGTATCCAGCAGGATCTCCGGGTCTGTGGATGGAGCCCGGCCTCAGAGTCTGGAGGCCGGTAAGATCCCACTTCACCAGAGCCCTTCAGGGGGATGGGGAAGGAAAACAGCATGTGGGCTCCAGCCTCCGTACCCGCAATGGGTACCTCAACCTTAACAAACACCGCCGACAAAAGTGGGGTGAGAAGGGAGCATGCTGGGGGCCCTAGTATGGGCCCTCTTTTCTTCCATCCGACATAGTCAGCAGCTACTGCTGACTAAACAGTGGAGCTATGCGTGGATGTCTGACCTCCTTCGCACAAAGCATAAAACTGGGCAAGCCCGTGATCCCACGGGGGGTGTATAGCCAGAAGGGGAGGGGCCTTGCACTTTTTAGTGTAGTGCTTTGTGTGGCCTCCGGAGGCAGTAGCTATACACCCAATCGTCTGGGTCTCCCAATGGAGCGCCGAAGAAAAATAGTTTTGTCTCAACATTCTCTGCAGCGTCCATATTTCACTACAGACCCCCTTGGTACCATCCTGCACTTTGCATGATGGACGTCTTTCATTGATCAGTCAGCTTGCAAAGCACTAAGTGACTAGAGGATGGTGGGCAGCAAATTAGATTAGAGTCTCTAGGAACCTGTAGGGATGGGCTGAAGGAGGAAAAATGATCCATAGGATAAAATCCATGAATGGCCCGGCCCCCCGAGTTGTGATAACAGGATATCTAGATGCCCTTGCTGACAATTCACATAACCTAAAAATATTCAGGTTTGGATTATTCGGACTGAATACTTAGTACTGTTCTGGTATTCGTCACGAATAACGAACCCATTACAAGTCAAGGGGGAACTTGAGCATTTTTCATGAGGTATTCCCAGAAAACTGCTCAGGTTCCCCATTGCCTTGCAGTAGGTTCGTTATTCATGACAAATGGCAGAATAGTACTCTGGGATTCATTACGAACAATCCGAACCAAATAGTTACTAGTCGCAAATACAGTGGAACCTTGGTTAACGAGAACAATCCGTTCTGGGAGTGTGCTTGTTAACCAAATTACTCGTTCTGCAAAGCAAGATTTCCCATAGGAAATCATTGCAATGCTGACAATTCATTCCACAACTTGTTAAATGTCCCATCCTGGTCCCCTATTGTGTCATTCCACACATGCACAAACACAGACACAGACAGACACAGACAGACACGCACAGACAAGCACATACAAGCACGCACACACAAGCATGCACGCACACACAAGCACGCACAAGTACGCACACACAAGCATGCACGCACAAGCACGCACGCACACACACACACAAACACACACACACATATTATGCTCACCTTACCTTCTGTTCCATCGCCGGCCTCCTGGGGCTTGCTGTTCTCCGGTACAGGCTGTGTATCGGGTAACCATCACGACGAGGGAGGAACTTCCGCACCCAGAGCGCTGACGTCAAAAGGCAGGAGCCGCTTGCCTCTGATTGGCCAGCGCGCTGCCTTTGAGTAGCGATGACAGAGGAAGTTCCTGCTTCGTCGCTATGGTTGCCGATGCACAGCCTACACCGGCGAACTACAGGACCCAGGAGGCCGGCGATGGAACTGAAGGTACACATATTATGCTCACCTTACCTTACGTTCCATCGCCGGCCTCCTGGATCTTGTAGTTCGCCGCGAGGATTCCTCCCTCGTCGCGATGTACCAGCGAACTACAAGATCCATGAGGCCGGCGATGGAACGGAAGGTAAGGTGAGCATAATACTGTGTGTGTGTGTGTGTGTGCGTGCGTGCGTGCGTGCGTGCGTGCGTGTGTGTGTGTGTGTGTTTGTGCGCGCTTGTGTGTGTTTGTGTGGACTGCAAGAGTGGGTTAGAGCGCGGTGGATGTACAGGACCGGAAGTGTGTGCGGTGAGTATTTTGCTCGTACAGCAAAGCTTTCTCGTAAACCGAGTTACAAATTTACAGAAAGCTTTGCTTGTTAAGCGAAATTCTCGTTAACTGGGTTACTCGTTAAGCGAGGTTCCACTGTAACTAATTAGAAGAGCAAAATATAGAAATCTACTGGAAATCCAACAGTAGGTGCCAACACTCTGAGAAAGCCAAAAAGGTCCGGCACCCATAGGTTGTCTATGGGCTGTATATCCACTAAAGGCCGCTTTACACGCTGCGACATCACTAGCCGATGCTACCGATGTCGAGCGTGATAGCACCTGCCCACATCGTACGGTCGATATGTGGTGTTCGCTGCCGTAGCAAACATTATGGCGGGGGGGCGGTTCGTTTAGCGTCACAGAGACGTCACTAAGCGGCCTCCCAATCAAAGCGGAGGGGCGGAGATGAGCGGGACGAACATTCCGCCCACCTCCTTCCTTCCTCATTGCTGGCGGGACGCAGGTAAGGAGAGGTTCCTCGTTCCTGCGGTGTCACACGTAGCGATGTGTGCTGCCGCAGAAACGAGGAACAACATTGTTACTGCAGCAGCAACGATATTTGGGCATAGGGGGGCATGTCACCGATTAGCGATTTAGAACGTTTTTGCAACGATTCAAAATTGCTAATAGGTGTCACAAGCAATGACATCGCTAAAGCGACCAGATGTGCGTCACAAATTCTGTGACCCTCAACGAGATCGCTTTAGCGATCTCGTAGCGTGTAAAACCACCTTAAGGCTATGTGCCCACGGGACAATGTACCCGCAGATATTTCCGCAGTTTTCCCGCATCTGCTCCCCGGAATGCTCAGCTATCCATTGCTGCGGGTTCCGAGCATTTTTGCTGCGGAACAAGTGCGGAAATACCTGTGGAAATCCCGGCCTGTATCTCCATAGTGGAGGAGCGGGAATGTCGCAGATATTTCCGTATGAATAATTGACATGCAGTTACATGCGGCTGCAGGACATCCGCAGCATATACAGCAGCTGCACATACAGCAGCATTGATACAGCACTAGCCAAATCCCGTAGGAAAACATGGGGAGTGTCTGTACTTGTTAGAACCTGAGAATTTATCTAGAAAATCTATATATATCCGCAGGTTTTCCGAGGCAAAATCTGCGAGTACATTGTCCCGTGGGCACATAGCCTAACAGTGAAATTCTAAAATCTGCAAGCGCAGGTGTGATAGAGGGCAGAAGAACTCGTTATCTAATGACAAAGGAGTCATAAGAAGACAAGAAAAGGTTACCACATACCAACATATCCGTAGAATGAGGCGGGACATTCAGGAATATAAAGCTTTTATTAACCCACAAGACGATTCAGAGCCAAGAAACGTTTCTTAACCGTAACACAATATTCACCTTTATGCTTGTGGTAGGCAAATTCCCGACTTGTTAGTGAAAACCATCTTTTATTAAAGCTCTTCTTTACGATTCTGCGGCCCTGTTGTCGTTTGTACATCTCTCTGCAGTAGAAAATGAACACTTGTGAATCGTTATTAAGGAACGTGTTTTCATGGAGGTTACCAGTGGCTGTGGAGGGGATGTGGATGGGGTAAGGAAGGGTCCAATCATACCAGAATGGCTACAGAAAATTTCCACATCAAATACCAAATAAGTTGCAGGGAAATTTGTACAACAAATCCATCTTATATCGTCGAGTGGATTGTAGTCCAGGTTTTCTAACAAAGAATAACACATTATACTCCCCTTCCCTGGTCCCCCGTCAGTCTCTAAAAACCCAACCTACATAGATAACGGATGTAAAGCATGACGGGGGATCAGGCAAGTATTAGGGAAAAGGAGTAAAGCAGATTTTTATGTTTTTGTGAACCTAAACTCGTGAATCTAATAACAAAGATCACCGTGGATGTTCTCTTTATGTTTTTATGCACATATCCAGATCCTAAAAACTTTAACAAAAATCTTTAATCTTTAGGTCTCAGCCTAGGGGGCATCCATCCTCCGTGTGAAGAATGTCCTCTGGTTAGGAGATTTATGGTCCAGACTATGCTTTCTGGGAAAAAGAAATGCAAATTACCCACCCTCTCACAGAAGGTGCTCTCTTAAGCTGGGTTCACACTAAACGACAGCGACAACGACGTCGCTGTTACGTCACCATTTTCGGTGACGTAACAGCGACCTTGTAAGTCGCTGTTATGATCGCTGCTTAGCTGTCAAACACAGCAGAAGCAGCGATCATAACGTCGCTGTTCTACATGTGCAGAGAGCAGGGAGCCGCGCTTAGCGCTGGCTCCTTGCTCTCCTACAGTACACATCGGGTTAATTAACCCGATGTGTGCTGCAGCTACATGTCACAGTGCAGAGAGCAGGGAGCTGCGCACACTGCTTAGCGCTGGCTCCTTGCTCTCCTTGCTACAGTATACATCGGGTTAATTACCTGATGCGTACTGCAGCCACATGTCACAGTGCAGGAGCCGGCACTGGCAGCAAGAGCGGAGGCTGGTAACCAGCGTAAACATCGGGTAACCAGGGAAAGGTCTTCCCTTGGTTACCCGATGTTTACGCTGGTTACAGCTTACCGCAGCTGCCAGACGCCTGCTCCCTGCTCGCTTCATTTCGTCGCTCTCTCGCTGTCACACACAGCGATGTGTGTGTCACAGCGGGAGAGTGACGACCAAAAAATGAAGCTGGACATTCAGCAACGACCGTCGACCTCACAGCAGGGGCCAGGTCGTTGCTGGATGTCACACACAGCGACAGCGACGGGACGTCGCTGCAACGTCACAGAAAATGGTGACGTAGCAGCGACGTCGTTGTCGTTGTCGCTGTGTGTGACACCAGCTTTAGTGCCACCTATTGAAGGCCACTTCCCTGTGAGTCAATATCTGCACCTTTAACGAGTAATGGTATTTGCACACAATGTCTTTTAGACACTGGCATACATACACTGGCACGAATATTGCAAGCAAACGACATTTTAGGTAATCACTGCTGGGGTTTTCCCTGAAGCGACTATTTGGTCACTTTTTGGAAAGCTTTTTTCTTACTTGTTAGTACAACATAGTGTGTAGCTTCCAATAGGAGCTGACTAAAGAAGAGCCAGATCACTTCTGTTAACGGCTTGGTGTCTTTACAAGAAGTTGAAAATAATGAATCTATGCAAACCAAAATGTTTTTTATTGCAGTGAATAGGTTAAGGCCTGTTTCACACATCCGGCATTTCGCCGGATTGCCGGATCCGGCACACTCCAGTGCAGTGTAATACTGTACAATGGCATCGCGGCAAGCTCCGGTGACATACTCCGGTCACGTGACAGCATGTGACCGCAGCTTACAGCGATGCCATTGTACAGTATTAAATTGTACTGGAGTGTGCCAGATCCGTCAATCCGGCAAAATTCTGGATGTATGAAACGGGCCTCATTTCTTTGATGTTCAGTTCTTTTGTGGGTGGGTTCCTGAGAGTACCTGCCTGTAAAAGATGTTGTGTGGACGTGCCTTATCAAGGAGAAGGATATTTAGGCAAACCAGTTTTCTACAAAGGGAAAACACTGATCTGCAGACAGCTTTTTCAGGCTCGGCCATTGGGCTCATAGGGCTGGCACTGGAGAGCCTGCTTTCTGCCATCTCTTGATTAGTAATCAATTGGTAATTAAAAAGAGTTGTCTCAAATCAATTTGCAAAGCTCAGTGTATTAGGCTGACCAATTGACAGGAGTCCTGAGAACTGCCTCCTTTATGACATTCGCGGCTCTTCTTTCCATAAGCCGACCTGATATGACTGTCGTCGTAGCATGATGCCCATGTGACGTTGCACGAAGCCAGCTAATCAAAGAAGAACTGCCATTGCTAGGATGCAATTCTAGCATCTTCCATCCACTGGCCACAGATTATTGAAGCGGCTGATGGACCAGGTGAATCGTTTTTGCACCAAGCACACTATTTAATAAAAGCATGCTCTTACCCTTCTTTCAGGATCACTGACTCACTCATTCCACTCGGTTCTTTACTTTCAGTGGATGAAATTTCTTCTATAAACTGCAATAAGAAGTAACATTAAGATACGGAGCATGAGACAAAGAACCCTACCTCTGCAAGTCAACCCTCTTGTAATGGGCACTACCATATATAAAACACAAACCCACTGACTTATCCTTCTTCCACCACTATCATCCCTCATCCACCTGTATACTGTGAATGTTGAAATCCAGCATTTATAAAGAGATTCTGGATTTGAACAACACGTCCCACCATAGTTCTTTAGCGCTAATCCTATTATCTGTCCTAGTTCCGAACCTTTTTAACATCTGCCGTGTAGGTTTCTTCCTCAAACATCTTGTAGAATTCACACATGAATGGTTCTTTGAAGCTGGACTGTGGAGAGGACCGGACATGGTTTTAATTTGCAGAATATAAAGGAGAAACAACAAAAAAATTCAATCCTGATGGAACTTACAGTTTTACTTTTGGACAAACTGCCAACACTTCCCAGAGTCTGAATGGTTTTCGATATGAGTGTTAACACGCGTGATGTCTGCGCGTCCTGTGTAGGAGAAACAGATTAAATATTTATGCCAAATCAAGAACTGTCCATATGTCAGTCTTCTCCATAGAAAAGGTAATTTACATGGGTCAGATCATATCCTCAAGTGCTTTATACAAAAAAGAGAATTTTGTTTACTTACCGTAAATTCTTTTTCTTATAGTTCCGACATGGGAGACCCAGACCATGGGTGTATAGCTTCTGCCTCCGGAGGACACACAAAGTACTACACTAAAAAGTGCAGCTCCTCCCTCCTAGCATATACACCCCCTGGATAACCAAATATAGCCAGTTTAGTGCAAAAGCTGAAGGAGGACATCCACCCACAAGTAGAGATAGAGCAAAACCCGGAACAACCGGAGCCTCTGTCTACAACAGCCGGTGAAAACACACGGAACAAGAAAACTGCCAACAGGCAACAGGGAGGGAGCTGGGTCTCCCATGTCGGAACTATAAGAAAAAGAATTTACGGTAAGTAAACAAAATTCTCTTTTTCTTCATCGTTCGTTTTGGGAGACCCAGACCATGGGACGTTCCAAAGCAGTCCATGGGTGGAAATAAACAGAAAAACTGAGAAGTAGGCAAAACCTAACTTCACAAATGGGCGACAGCCGCCTGAAGGATGCGTCTGCCCAAGCTCGCATCTGCCGAAGCATGAGCATGCACTTGGTAGTGCTTCAAAAAAGTATGCAGACTAGTCCAAGTGGCAGTCTGACAGACCTGCTGAGCCGTAGCCTGGTGCCTGAAAACTGAAGAGGCACCGACAGCTCTGGTCAAGTGTGCCTTGATCCCCGGCGGGAGAGGCACTTGAGTACACTGGTAGGTATCGGAAATGGCCGACCTAATCCAACGAGCTAGGGTCGGCTTAGATGCCGAGAAGCTCTTACGCTGACCAGTGGTCAGCACAAAAAGAGAGGTGCACCGCCTAAGAACAGCGGTGCGAGACACATAGATCCGGAGCGCCCGCACCAGATCCAGAGTATGCAACACTTTTTCAAAGCGATGAACAGGAGCCGGACAAAAGGAAGGCAGGGAAATGTCCCGGATAAGGTGGAAGCAGAAACCACCTTAGGGAGAAGTCCGGAGTCGGACGGAGAACCACCTTGTCTTGATGAAAAACCAGAAAAGGTGACTCCGAAGAGAGTGCAGCCAAATCAGAGACTCTCTTGAGGGAAGTTATGGCCACTAGAAAGACCGCTTTCTGTGAAAGACAAGACAAAGAAACCTCCCTAAGAGGCTCAAAGGGGGGGTTCCGGAAGCCGTGAGGACCGGATTAAGGTCCCAGGGTTCCAAAGGCCGCCAGTAAGGCGGAATGATGTGAGATGCGCCCTGCGTGAAGGAGCGCACCTGAGCCAGCCGGGCGATACGCCGCTGGAACAACACTGACAGAGCCGAGACCTGTCCCTTGAGGGAATTGAGGGATAGTCCTAGCTGCAGACCGGACTGTAGAAGGGACAGGAGGGTCGGCAAGGCAAAAAGGCCAAGAAGCATGGCCGGAAGAATGACACCAGGACAGGAAAATTCTCCAGGTCCTGTGATAGATTTTGGCCAAGGGATACTTCCGAGCCCGAGTCATAGTGGAGATGACTTCAGGAGGGATACCAGAAGTCGTCAAGATCCAGGACTCAAGAGCCACGCCGTCAATCTGAGAGCCGCAGGATTCTAGGGGAAAGACGGACCTGGACAGTCCGGGAGATGCCATGGCACCTCTACGGACAGATGGAGCAGGTCAGGGTACCAAGCTAGCCTGGGTCAGTCTGGAGCAATGAGAATGACCCGACGGCCCTCCATTCTGATCTTGCGCAGGACTCTGGGCAAGAGCTAGAGGGTGAAACACGTAAGACAGACGAAGCTGGGACCAATCTTGAACCAGTGCGTCTGCTGCAAAAGCCTGAGGATCGTGGAGCGAAGATCCACGTCCGGAGTGCCCCACTTGCGGCAGATTGACCGAAACACTGCCGGATGCAGAGCCCACTCGCCGCTGTCCACGGTTTGACGCTGCACGTCTGGGATGTGGACTGCGGATATGGTGGACTTGGAGTCCTCCGTCCACTGAAGGATGCGTTGAACCTCCAACATTGCCAGGCGGCTGAGTGTCCCGCCCTGGTGGTTGATGTAGGCAAACGCTGTCGCGTTGTCTGACTGGACTCGAATGTGCCTGGCCGCCAACAGATGGTGAAAGGCTAAGAGAGCTAGAAGCACAGCTCTGATTTCCAGCACATTGATCGAGATGGCTGATTCGGACAGAGTCCAAGTGCCCTGCGCTCCATGGTGGAGATATACTGGTCCCCAGCCGGATAGACTGGCATCCGTGGTGAGGATCACCCGGGACGGGGCCAGGAAGGAGCGTCCCTGAAGAGAGAGGGGCCGAAGCCACCACTGAAAGGAGCCCCTGGTAGGTGGCGAAGCCACCAACCCATGGAAGGAGGAAGTCCGCTTGTTCCAACAGCGGAAAATGTCCAGCTGCAGAGGACGCAGATGGAACTGGGCAAGGGAACCGCTTATATTGACGCCACCATCTGACCCAGCACCTGCATTAGGTGCCTGATGGAACGACGTCGCGGCCTCAGCAAAGAGCGCACCGCCAGAGGAGGGACTGCTGTTTGACTAAGGGCAGCTTCACAAGTGCCGGCAGAGTCTCGAATTGCGTCCCTGGGTACGTGAGCTTCTGGGTCGGAGTCAGAGTGGACTTGGACAGAATGACAAGCCACCCGAATTGGCTAGAGAGGCGAGAGTGAGCGAGGCACTCCGCTAACAGTCTGCACTGGATGAAGCCCTGACTAGAAGGTCGTCCAGGACAAAAGGATCACTGCCAACCCCTGGAGGTGCAGGACCGCAAACACTGCTGCCATGACCCTGAGAATACTCGAGGGGCCGTGGCTAACCCCAAGGGAAGAGCCACGAATTGGAAATGTTCCACTCCGATTGCAAAACGTAGCCAACGCTGGTGTGAAACTGCGATTGGCACATGCAGATAGGCATCTCTGATGTCGATGGATGCTAGGAAATCTCCTTGGGTCATTGACTGATCGCAGAGACTCCAAGCGAAAATGCCGCACCTGAACATGCTTGTTGAGAAGCTTGAGATCCAGGTCGGAAGGCACCGTCCTTTTCGGGGACTAGGAAGAGATTTGAGTAGAAATCTCAGAACCGTTCCCAGTCGGGAACCGGTACAATTACTCCATTGGCCTGCAAGAATGCCACGGCCTGTGAGAAGGCGCGGCCTAGGAGCAGGGGGGAGTTGACAGAAAAAATCTGTTTGGCGGGCTGGATAGAATTCTATCCTGTAGCCGTGGGAGATGATATCCCGCACCCACTGATCGGAGACGTGTTGAACCACACGTCGCCAAAGTGGGAGAGCCTGCCACCGACCAAGGACGTTGCTGGCGCGGCCAGATAGTCAGGAGGAGGCTGCCTTAGTGGCAGCAGCTCCTGCGGTCTTCTGAGGACGCGGCTTCGTGCGCCAGTTGGGTTTACGATCCTTGGCTGAGTTAGTGGACGAGGCCGAGGGCTTAGAGGACGACCAGTTGGAGGACCGAAAGGAACGAAACTTCGACTGGTTCCTGCCCTGGACAGGTTTCCTGGTTTTGGTTTGTGGCATGGAAGTACTCTTCCTGCCAAAAGCTTCCTTAATATTTTCATCCAGTTGTTCACCGAATAGTCTGGTCCCAGGAAAAGGGAGCCCAGCAAGGAACTTCTTTAGAAGCATCTGCCTTTCACTCTCGAAGCCACAGGAGCCTGCGGATAGCGAGGGAATTAGCCGAGGCCACCGCAGTGCGGTGAGAGTCTACCAGCATGGCAGACATGGCATAGGATGAAAAGACTGAAGCCTGGAAGTTAAGGCAACCATTTCGGGCATAGAGTCCCTGGTGAGGGAATGAATCTCCTCTAGAGAAGCAGAGATGGCTGTGAGAGCCCGCACTGCTGCAAAAGATGGGGAGAACGAGGCCCCTGCCGCCTCATATACAGATTTGGCCAGAAGGTCAACCTGGCGGACAGTGGAATCCTTAAGAGAGGTGCCATCAGCCACTGATACAACTGTCCGGGCTGAGAGTCTAGACACCGGAGGGTCCACCTTTGGTGAATGAGCTCACTCCTTGACCACTTCTCGTGGAAAGGGAAAACGGTCATCAGAACCACGCTTTGGGAAGCGTTAGTCAGGGCAGGCCCTGGGCTTGGTCACAGTGGCCTGAAAACTGGAGTGGTTAAGGAACACACTCCTTGTTCTCTTAAGCAAGGTAAACTGGTGCTTTTTTGCCAGAGAGGGTTGCTCCTCTGATACTGGTGGATTGAGGTCCAGTACAGAATTATTGTACGCAATCGAAACACTAATATCTGCGTCACCCTCGGACAGATCAATGGGGGACATGGAGGTAGCGTCCGCGCCCCCGGTAAAGGGATCCTCCTCGTCCTGCGAGTCAGCTCGTGAATCAGAGCCGTGGGACGAGGAAGGAGAGGGGACCCTGCGTCTCCTTTGAGGAGGACGGGGTCTGAGACCAGAAGAAGAATCCTCTGTGGGCCTTGCTGAGCGAGCCGTAGCAGCAGAGGCGCCCTGAGAAGGGGGCTAATGCATGCTCAGCAGAGTCCGGGACAGCTGTCCCATGAAGAGAAGGATTCTACCCAAGCCAGGGGTTCAGCCACCGGAGCCGGAGCAGCCGGAGGGACCACTGGGGATGAGACTCCAGGCTGAGGCACCACCATGTTAGAGCAGGAATCACAATGTGGTTATGTGCTCGGTACAGGCAGTACGAGCCTACATGCGGTGCATATTGAGTGCAGCCCTGCAGCCTTACTTCTCGTGTGAGACATGCTGCTGAAGTGGGGGCTCTGAGCCAGAATGACCCCCAGCAGAGTATATAAGCAGTATATAAGCAGGTCCACAACCGGAGGTTGTGGCTTGCCAGACCGTTTGACATTGTCTCTGTGTCCTCCAGATCCCACAGCCCGGACCCCCAGAGAGATGCTGCAGTCAGCGCCGATCGCTGTGCAGACATGGCATAAGAACGCTGAAAAAATGGCGCCGGAGCGAGGAGAGGGGGCGGGGCCTACTCTAAGAGCGGGATCCGGAGGGCCAAGGAGATATACAGGGGAGGGAATCTTTACTCAGAGAGGAGTGTCTCTCCCCTGTGCCGAACAGCCGCTGGGCGGAGCCGCACTGTCCCTCTGCATGACTGACATGCAGGGGCAGTGAAATCGAAACTAGGCCTCAGGCGAAGCCGGGGTCTAGATTTAACAATGCGGCCGGCAAACAGGCACCATCGGCGCGGTTCTCGGGTGAAAACCAGAGAACCGGCCGGGAATGTCAGAATACATACACAGCACACTCTCCCCCACATTAAAGTACAAGGGACCCCCTGAAAATAACGTCTCAGATACTTAGCTTGTGAGACGCAGAGCCAGGTCCCTGAGGGATGAGTGCTCCGTCCGTCAGGATCCTGAAAGGGCTGCGGATGGAGACCGGTCTCCTGCCAGGCAGAGAGAACCGTGCTGGCTCCCACTTCAAGCCAGAGCCCGAGGGATGGTGAAGGAGCGCGGCATGTAAGGCTCCAGCCCTGAAATCAACCTTAACAACACCGCCGACACAGTGGGGTGAGAAGGGACATGCCGGGAGTCCAGCGTTGGACCCGCTTTTCTTCCAACTCTTTTCCAAAAATCAAAATCAGATGAGAATGCATGTGTGTGTGTGCCTCCTGAACACAAAGCATTGAACTGGCTATATTTGGTTATCCAGGGGGTGTATATGCTAGGAGGGAGGAGCTACACTTTTTAGTGTAGTACTTTGTGTGTCCTCCGGAGGGAGAAGCTATACACCCATGGTCTGGGTCTCCCATAAGGAACGATGAAGAAAGTGAATCCCTATCTGGGAACTAGAAAATAACCTAATGAAAGTCTAATAGTCAAGGCTGACCTGGGGTCTCCAGTTGCCCACAATTCTGAGGCATCGATGAGGAGTCGGAGTATCCTCTAACCACCTAGATCTTGCAGTCACATGGACCATAGCATCTAGGTGTTAACGAAGGTGGATGTAGTTGTGCTACCTGGTCTTTTCTGGTACAGAAGATTACAAGGTTCTATATTGCCAACAGCAGACTGGTAAAGATGTCAACTAAGAGCGGACGTTAATAAATAGGGGTTCAAGGTGAACTTCCTAATGCTGCAATGTAGATCTATAGGTAGGCAAGAGATTAATGTTCACCAATATATTGGTGAAGATTTATAAACACTAGTACAAGGGAAAAGTGGCACCCAAAGCAAAAAATGCAATCCACCTCCTATGGCCTTCAAGAATCTGTAAAATGCATCTCGGTGGTCAGCCTTGGGCAACTGCCCCTCTTCCCCCCCACTGCAATGATCTGGTCAGATTTTCCTTGCTTGGTTCAGTTTTAGCTTAGCATACACAAAAAGAAATAGAAAATCACAAGACCGTAACAATGTCATAACTATCCAGTAGGTTCTACTAATGTGATGATTATTATCATAAGGAAACAAGTCAGCAAGTGGTCAGGACTGATTAGTCAAAGTGGGAAATTGTGTCAGTAATGGAGGAGTTTGTTCTCTGAACAGCTGAAGATCAGTTCAATAAGGAGTCTCTACAAACAACAGTGAAGCATGGAGAAGGTTCCTCACAAGTTTGGGGCTGCATTTTAGCAAGTGGAGATGGGAATTTGGTTAGGATTAATGGTGTCCACAATGCTGAGAAATACAGGCAGATACTTATCCATCATGTAATACAGGTGCGGGGAACCTCCGGCCCGTGGGCTGTATGTGGCCCAAAATAACTTTTTCTGCGGCTCCCGGGCAGATTCCCACGGACTGCAGTTCACGTCTTGCTGGCTGCCGGCCCTTTAAACCCCGTACGCAGTGTTCATTGCTGAACATTGCGATTTCTGCACAAAAGGATTAAATCCCCACGCTGGCCAGTGCGCCAACGTGAAGACGTACCTTGTAGGCGGAGGAGATGCAAGATGCGCTCCCATTCCACAAAAAAGGAGCGACTGCCCCAGCGTCCGCCAGGGCCGCCTGTGTCCCCCCCCAGCGTCCGCCAGGGCTGCCTGTGCCCCCCAGCTATATCTGGGAACCCCAGTGATGTAAATAACCCCAGTGATGTTTGTCCCGCCCAGTGATGTATGTAGCCCTCATTGATGTCTATGTCCTGCTGCTTCCCTAGTGATGTATGTTCCTTCCAACCCTCCACAGTGGTGTATGTGCCCCCCAATGATGTATATTTCATCCTCAATGCTTGCGCCCCCCCAGCTATGTCTGTGCTCTCCACCAATGATGTATATACCCCCAGCGATGTCTGTGCCCCCCAGTGATGTTTATACCCCAGTCACATCTAGGCCTGGCAGCTTTCCTCCCAGCGCTCCCCAGTGATCTATATTCGTCCTAACCCTCCCCAGTGATGTATATGCCCCCAGCCCCTCCTGTGATGTATTTGCCTCCAGCCCCTACTTTGATGTATATACAGCAGTCTGAGATGACTCAAACCTGGAAAAGCAGTTGTGAGAAGTAACAAGATCAATATTTCCTAATATCATAGCAGCACCAAAGAGAAGAAGCTCCATGCACCACAGTGAGTTAATTGTTTGACGAAATATAGCAGGGTAATTTTTAAGTTTATAATTTTATGTAGCCCCCAAATTATGGTACAAATTTCAAAATGGCCCCCAGCAGAAAAGAGGTTCCACACCCATGATGTAATACAATGAGAGAGGTGTCCGATTGGCTCCAAACTTATTCTCTAGCAGGACAAAAACTCCAAACATACAACCAATGTGAACTATCTTCAAATTAAACAAGAACAAGGAGTCCTGAAAGTGACTAAATGGCTCTCACAAAGCCCAACATCACTGAAGCTTCCTGGGAAGAAAACATGCAGAGACAGAGGGATTTTTTTTCAAAGCCTGTATCCACAGAAGATCTATGGTTAAATCTCCAAGGTGTTTGCAGCAAGCTCCCTGCCGAGATCCTTCAAAAATGGTTCACAAGTGTACCTAGACGAATCGATGCGGTTTTGTGGACAAAGGGCGGTCACAGCAATTATTGATTTGATTTAGACTTCTCTTTTGTTTATTAATTTTGCATTTTGTTGGTAAAAATGTAAGTGCTAACTTACAGGGTGGTGTGATCTCAAATGGAAGATGTGCGGAGACACAACAGCGACAGCAAAGAACCGCAAGAACACGAAGCTGCTGACAGCCGAGTACTGAACATGGCGGTCATCTGTAAAGAAATAAAGGATATCAACAGTCAAAATCGGTATTTGAGTACATCAGACATCTTATAACCCTAGGAACCTAGTCCTGCCCCACAAGCTACTTGTATACACTGTAGTACAAACTTAAATAACTCAACAGACATAAGAAAGAAGAAACTAAACCAGGATCATGAAATATCTAAGAAATGCAGGTATCCCAGCATCACGTCAAATACAGCCGATGACAGAGTGATGGTTTTACAAGGAGCAATTAAAGGGGATGTCCAGGACTTTGATCCTTAGGATAGGTTATGACTTTTGTGTGGGCTCCTGACACTCAGCGCCGCCCCCCCTAGGATCATTTGTTTGCAGTTCTAAATGTGAATAAGTAATAAAAGGACAAAACATTTCCGCACATTGTATAGAGATCATTTTTGGGTAGCTGCAGTACCTGTGACTGGCCACTAAACAGTATGTGGCGCTGTGGTTTGTCACATCCGGCTGCAGCGGGAGCTGAAAACAACTGACCGGTGCGCTGCCAGCTGCTCACGCCCCGATAACTTCCATTATACTCAGGTACCCAAGTCGCGCCCATCCGAGAATCCAACTGCTCGTTACAAGAACCGAGCACCTGAGCTTGGTAGTGCTCGCTCATCATTGCTTATCATGAATCCACAAGATAAAAAGAGAATTTTGTTTACTTACCGTAAATTCTTTTTCTTATAGTTCCGTATTGGGAGACCCAGACATTGGGTGTATAGCTTCTGCCTCCGGAGGACACACAAAGTACTACACTAAAAAGTGTAGCTCCTCCCTCTGAGCCTATACACCCCCTGGAGAACCAGATCTAGCCAGTTTAGTGCAAAAGCTGAAGGAGAATAGCCACCCACAAGTAAAGATAGAGCAAGAACCGGAACAACCGGAGACTCTGTCCACGACAACAACCGGTGATAACACGCGGAACAAGAAACTGCCAACAGGCAACAGGGAGGGTGCTGGGTCTCCCAATACGGAACTATAAGAAAAAGAATTTACGGTAAGTAAACAAAATTCTCTTTTTCTTTATCGTTCCTATGGGAGACCCAGACATTGGGACGTCTCAAAGCAGTACATGGGTGGGAATAAACAGAAAAACTGAGAAGTAGGCAGAGCCTAACTTCACAAATGGGCGACAGCCGCCTGAAGGATGCGTCTGCCCAAGCTCGCATCTGCCGAAGCATGAGCATGCACTTGGTAGTGCTTTGAAAAGGTATGCAGGCTAGTCCAAGTGGCAGCCTGACAGACTTGCTGAGCCGTAGCCTGGTGCCTGAAAGCCCAAGAGGCACCGACAGCTCTGGTCGAGTGTGCCTTGATCCCCGGCGGGGGAGGCACCTGAGAATACTGGTAGGCATCCGAAATGGTCGACCTAATCCAACAGGCTAAGGTCGGCTTAGAAGCAGAGAGGCCCTTACGCCGACCTGTGGTTAGCACAAAAAGAGAGGTGCACCGCCTAAGAGCAGCGGTGCGAGACACATAGATCCGGAGCACCCGCACCAGATCCAGAGTATGCAACGCTTTTTCAAAGCGATGAACAGGAGCCGGACAAAAGGAAGGCAGGGTAATGTCCTGGTTAAGGTGGAAAGGAGAAACCACCTTAGGGAGAAAGTCCGGAGTCGGACGGAGAACCACCTTGTCTTGATGAAAAAACAAAAAAGGTGACTCCGAAGAGAGCGCAGCCAAATCAGAGACTCTCCTGAGGGAAGTTATGGCCACTAGAAAGACCACTTTCTGTGAAAGACGAAACAAAGAAACCTCCCTAAGAGGCTCAAAGGGGGGTTTCTGTAAGGCCGTGAGGACCAAATTGAGGTCCCAGGGATCCAAGGACCGCCGGTAAGGCGGAATGATGTGAGACGCGCCCTGCATGAAGGTGCGGACCTGAGCCAGTCGGGCGATACGCCGCTGGAACAGCACTGACAGAGCCGAGACTTGTCCCTTGAGAGAATTGAGGGACAGTCCTAGCTGCAGACCGGACTGTAGAAAGGACAGAAGGGTCGGCAAGGAAAAAGGCCGGAAGAGCGACACCAGGACAGGAAAATTTTCCAAGTCCTGTGATAGATTTTGGCCGAGGAAGACTTCCGGGCCCGAGTCATAGTGGAAATGACTTCAGGAGGAATACCAGAAGCCGTCAAGATCCAGGACTCAAGAGCCACGCCGTCAATCTGAGAGCCGCAGAATTCTGGCGGAAAAACGGACCTTGTGAGAGAAGGTCTGGACGGTCCGGAAGATGCCACGGCACCTCTACGGACAGATGGAGCAGGTCTGGGTACCAAGCTCGCCTGGGCCAGTCCGGAGCAATGAGGATGACCCGACGGCCCTCCATTCTGATCTTGCGCAGGACTCTGGGCAAGAGAGCTAGAGGGGGGGAAACACGTAGGACAGACGAAACTGGGACCAGTCTTGAACCAGAGCGTCCGCTGCGAAGGCCTGAGGATCGTGGGAGCGAGCCACGTAAATCGGAACCTTGTTGTTGTGACGGGATGCCATTAGGTCCACGTCCGGAGTGCCCCACTTGCGGCAGATTGACTGAAACACTGCCGGATGCAGGGACCACTCGCCACTGTCCACGGTTTGACGGCTGAGATAATCTGCCTCCCAGTTTTCCACGCCTGGGATGTGGACTGCGGATATGGTGGACTTGGAGTCCTCCGTCCATTGAAGGATACGTTGTACCTCCAACATTGTCAGGCGGCTGCATGTCCCGCCTTGGTGATTGATGTAGGCAACCGCTGTCGCGTTGTCTGACTGGACTCGGATGTGCTTGCCCACCAATAGGTGGTGAAAAGCTAGGAGAGCCAGGAGCACGGCTCTGGTTTCCAGCACATTGATCGAGAGGGCTGACTCGGACGGAGTCCAAGTGCCCTGTGCTCGGTGGTCGGTGGTGGAGACATACCGCTCCCCAGCCGGATAGACTGGCGTCCGTGGTGAGGACCACCCAGGACGGAGCCAGGAAGGAGCGTCCCTGAGACAGAGAGAGGGGCCGAAGCCACCACTGAAGAGAGCTCCTGGTCTGTGGCGATAGAGCCACTAACCTGTGCAAGGAGGAAGGCCGCTTGTCCCAACAGCGGAGAATGTCCAGCTGCAGAGGACGGAGATGGAACTGGGCAAAGGGAACAGCCTCCATTGACGCCACCATCTGACCCAGCACCTGCATCAGGTGCCTGATGGAATAACGGCGGGGCCTCAGCAGAGAGCGCACCGCCAGTTGGAGGGACTGCTGTTTGATCAAGGGCAACTTCACAAGTGCCGGCAGAGTCTCGAACTGCATCCCTAGGTACGTGAGCCTCTGGGTCGGAGTCAGAGTGGATTTGGGCAGATTGACCAGCCACCCGAATTGGGCTAGAGTGAGCGAGACACTCCGCTGACAGTCTGCACTGGATGAAGCCCTGACTAGAAGGTCGTCCAGGTAAGGAATCACTGCCAACCCCTGGAGGTGCAGAACCACGATCACTGCTGCCATGACCTTGGTGAATACCCGAGGGGCCGTGGCTAACCCGAAGGGGAGAGCCACGAATTGGAAATGTTCCTCTCCGATTGCAAAACGTAGCCAACGCTGGTGAGAAACTGCAATTGGCACATGCAGATAGGCATCTCTGATGTTGATGGATGCCAGGAAATCCCCTTGGGTCATTGAGGCAATGACTGACCGCAGAGATTCCATGCGAAAATGCCGCACCTGAACATGCTTGTTGAGAAGCTTGAGATCCAGGATGGGCCGGAAAGAACCGTCCTTTTTGGGGACTAGGAAGAGATTTGAGTAGAAACCTCTGAACCGTTCCCGGGCGGGAACCGGTACAATTACTCCGTTGGCCTGCAAGGATGCCACGGCCTGAGAGAAGGCGGCGGCCTTGGAACAGGGGGGAGTTGACAGAAAAAATCTGTTTGGCGGGCTGGAAGAGAATTCTATCCTGTAGCCGTGGGAGATGATATCCCGCAGCCACTGATCGGAGACGTGTTGAAACCACGCATCGCCAAAGTGGGAGAGCCTGCCACCGACTAAGGACGTTGCTGGCGCGGACAGATAGTCAAGAGGAGGCTGCCTTAGTGGCAGCAGCTCCTGCGGTCTTCTGTGGACGCGCCTTTGTGCGCCAGTTGGATTTTTGGTCCTTGGCTGAGTTAGTGGACGAGGCCAAGGGCTCAGAGGACGACCAGTTGGAGGAACGAAAGGAACGAAACCTCGACTGGTTCCTACCCTGGACAGGTTTCCTGGTTTTGGTTTGTGACATGGAAGTACTCTTCCCGCCAGTAGCTTCCTTAATAATTTCATCCAGTTGTTCACCGAATAGCCTGGACCCAGCAAAAGGGAGCCCAGGAAAGTACTTCTTTGAAGAAGCATCTGCCTTCCACTCTCGAAGCCACAAGATCCTGCGGATAGCGAGGGAATTAGCCGAAGCCACCGCAGTGCGGTGAGAAGCCTCCAGCATGGCAGACATGGCATAGGATGAAAAAGCGGAAGCTTGGGAAGTTAAGGCAACCATTTCGGGCATAGATTCCCTGGCGAGGGAATGCATCTCCTCTAGAGAAGCAGAGATGGCTTTGAGAGCCCACACTGCTGCAAAAGATGGGGAAACGAGGCCCCTGCCGCCTCATATACAGATTTGGCCAGAAGGTCAACCTGGCGGTCAGTGGAATCCTTAAGAGAGGTGCCATCAGCCACTGATACAACGGTCCGGGCTGAGAGTCTAGACACCGGGGGGTCTACCTTTGGTGAATGAGCCCACTCCTTGACCACCTCAGGTGGAAAGGGAAAACGGTCATCAGAACCATGCTTTGGGAAGTGTTTGTCAGGACAGGCCCTAGGCTTGGTCACAGCGGCCTGAAAACTGGAGTGGTTAAAGAACACACTCCTTGTCCTCTTAGGCAAGGTAAACTGGTGCTTTTCTGCCAGAGAGGGTTGCTCCTCTGATACTGGCGGATTGAGGTCCAGTACAGAATTAATGGACGCAATCAAATCACTAACATCTGAGTCACTTTCGGACAGATCAATGGGGCACATGGAGGTAGCCTCCGAGCCCCCTGTAAAGGCATCCTCCTCGTCCCGCGAGTCAGCTTCTGAAACAGAGCCGCGGGACGAGGAAGGGGAGGGAGCCCTACGTCTCCTCTTAGGAGGACGGGGTCTGGGACCAGATGAAGAATCCTCTGAGCTCCGCTGAGAGAGCCCTAGCAGCAGAGGCACCCTGTGAAGGGGGCTGATGCATGTTCAGCAAAGTCCGGGACAGCTGTCCCATGGAGTCGTCAAAAGACTGGGAGATTGACCTAGATAAGGATTCTACCCAAGCCGGGGGTTCAGCCACAGGAGCCGGAGCAGCCTGAGAGACCACTGGGGGTGCGATTCCAGGCTGAGGCATCGTCAGGTTAGAGCAGGCATCACAATGTGGATATGTGCTCGGTTCAGGCAGCACGAGCTTACATGCAGTGCATACTGAATATAGCTTTGGAGCCTTGCTCCTCGTGTGAGACATGCTGCTGAAGTGGGGGCTCTGCCAGAGTGACCCCCAGAGAGTATATACAGAGGCCCACAACCAGAGGTTGTGGCTTACCAGACCGCTGGAGCGGTGTTGTGTGCCCTCCAGATCCCGAAGCCCGGACCCCCCAAGCACCTCAGCAGGGATGCTGCAGCCAGTGCTGATCGCAGAAAAAACGCTGATAAAATGGCGCCGGAGCGAGGAGAGGGGGCGGGACCAACCCTGAGAGCGGGATCTGGAGGGTCAAAGAGACTTACAGGGGAGGAGACATGTACCCAGTGAGGAATGTCCCTCCCCTGTGCAGAACGGCCGCTGGGCGGAGCCGCACTGTCCCTCTGCATGAATGACATGCGAGGGCAGTGAAACCAAAAGTAGGCCTCCGGCGAAGCCGGGGTCTAAATTTGAGCGGTGCGGCCGGCGCGCAGGCACCATCGGCGCGGTTCTCAGGCGACAGCCAGAGAACCGGCCGGAAATGTCAGAAAACTCACTCAGCACACTCTCCCACCATAATAAAGTACAGGGACCCCCAGAATATAAACGTCTCAGGTACTTAGCTTGCTGAGACGCAGGGTTCCAAGTCCCTGGGGATGAGTGCTCCGTCCAGCAGGATCCTGAAGGGCTGCGGATGGAGACCGGTCTCCTGCAAAGCATGGAGAACCGTGCTGGCTCCCACTTCAAGCCAGAGCCCGAGGGATGGTGAAGGAGCGCGGCATGTAAGGCTCCAGCCTTGGAATCAACCTTAACAGCACCGCCGACACAGTGGGGTGAGAAGGGACATGCCGGGGGTCCAGACTTGGACCCGCTTTTCTTCAAACTCTTTCCAAAAATGAAAAATCAGATGAGAATGCATGTGTGGATGTATGCCTCCTGAACACAAAGCAATGAACTGGCTAGATCTGGTTCTCCAGGGGGTGTATAGGCTCAGAGGGAGGAGCTACACTTTTGAGTGTAGTGCTTTGTGTGTCCTCCGGAGGCAGAAGCTATACACCCAATGTCTGGGTCTCCCATAGGAACGATAAAGAAATGACAGCTTGATGATTGGTGGAGGTAAAGGGGACTTTTCCCATCAGGATGGGAAACATTTATCCCCATTAGTATAGAAAGGCCGTGCGGCTGCTGGGTCACGGCTCTATTCACTCCATATGGGGCTGGTATGTGCTTGGCTTTTCCGGCAACCCCATGGAGAATGAATTTAGCAGTGGTCAGATGTCCGACAAGAATAAAAGTTCCCTATTCTGCAGATCAATGATTGTCCTAAATTTGGGACACCCAACGAGCAGTGGATGGATGATAACTCACTTTCACTAGACAACCCATTTAACCCTTCCCATGCCTACAGTAAGTATTTGCTTGCTCTTATAATGTCACAACCCCCTTAATTCAATGGGCTTTCTTACTGGGGAAATGTCTAACAGCCATGTGTCGTAGTGATGAGAACAGGTCGCACATGACGGTGGGGCAGCTCATGCTGGATTTCACTATACATGAGAACACCTTGTCCACATAATGTCTCAGATTGTCCTGTAAAACAGAAAAAAAAATATACAGTTATTACACAGAACAAAGGCTGCCTAACAGAGGGGTGTCCCATCAGGCCTCCCCCATCCACATACACAGATGTCATAAAAGGAGAGGCTGCTGCTTGAAATCCTCTTAAATAGCCAAGATACTAATTTTAAGCTTTACTTCCCAGACAGCCCACATTATTATTACTTCCACTGAAGGAGAAAGCAGTGTAACTAGAGAATAAGTGGAGATCCACAAATAAAAGGTGTCTGACACTAAAACAGCACTGGAAATGGTGAAAATAAAAGCTGGAAGCGAATCCTGATCTGTCAATGGAAAACCAGACTACAGATCGCCCTCTGCTGTCTGACAACAAGTTTGCATCTGCTTATCTTCAGCTTCATGGGAGAAACAATTAATGAGGTTAAAAGAAGCGCTCCCAGGTAGATATATTTTACTACATCCCTGAATATGAGCATATAGTGTAGTGTCCGTGTGTAATATACTCACCTAATGGCGCTTTCTAAGTGACGTCACCACAATTCAGACAATCCGGATCACTCTATTCGTGAGCCAGAAGCCTCTTTTACAAGGTAAGTCTATGGAGCCTTATTCTGAGGCTGCATAGACTTACATTTTAAAAGCCATTTTCAGGTCACACAAAGCGCAGCACGACCCGCAGCTTCTGCAGAGCGCAGCACGACCCGCAGAGTCTGCAGAGCGCAGCACAACCCGCAGAGTCTGCAGAGCGCAGCACAGCCAGGAGAGTCTGCAGAGCAGTGATGTCACTGAGAAGAGGAGCAGCGGACAGTTATGATGACCGGAGTCCTGCAAATTGATTCTCCTTACTCTAAGGGGTACTTTGCACGTTGTGACATCGCTACTGCGATATCGTCGGGGTCAAATCGAAAGTGACGCACATCTGGTGCCGGTAACGACGGCGCAACGTGTAAAGCCTAGATGCGCCGATAAACGATCGCAAAAGCGTCAGAAAAACGGTGATCTGTGTAGTGTTAGACATTTTCATAATGTCGCACCAATAGGAGATACGATGTTGTTCCTCGTTCCTGCAGCAGCACACATCGCTGTGTGTGAAGCTGCAGGAGCGAGGAACATCTCCTTACCTGCCTCCACCGGCTATGCGGAAGGAAGGAGGTGGGCGGGATGTTTACGTCCCGCTCAGCTCCGCCCCTCCACTTCTATTGGCCGCCTGCCGTGTGACGTCGCTGAGACGCCGCATGACCGGCCCCCATAGGAAGGAGGCGGGTCGCCATCCAGAGCGACGTTGCAGGCCAGGCAAGTGCGTGTGAAGCTGCTGTAGCGATAATGTTTGCTACGGCAGCTATCACAAGATATCGAATATGCGACGGGGGCGGGGACTATCGCGCTCGGCATCGCTAGCATCGGCTAGCGATGTCTCAGCGTGCAAAGTACCCCTAAGTAGAGTACCTATGGGGGACGGAAGGATAAGACTATATGTAACCTAAACACGCACCTTGTGATTGTCCACATTGTCACCTTCCCTTAGTCGGTTGGGGTCGATCTCACAGGGCTTGGGAGATTCACATATCTACAACAGAGTAAAGGGTGTGACTACGTATCAACGCAGAAAACTATTTTTCTAACCTAAAAATAAATATGGTCCACGTAATGCCACGGAAAAACATCTTACACATTACTATTGGCCTATTTGGCACATGGAGCGTTTTCTTAAGGTTCTACAGGCATTCTTTTGCATGGCTGTTTTGTTGCCCCATCACAGTGGTCAGCGCACAGCTTTCCCAGCTCCTCCATACATATGGGCTGGCTGTTTGAGGCGGCTGTGCATGTGTTGTGTATGGGGAGAGGGGGGGAGAGGGTGACACCTCTGGTGGCAACTTATCCTTCGAGAGCCTACAACACTAGTTCAACATACTGTAATCCCCTTCCTCCAAAATAATCTGATAGGGATCACCAGGAGAGCTCCATACACATTAGATGGTCAGTGGGTCCATTATGACTTTCAGCGTTGTTCCTCACCCCGATTGTATGCCCTGAATCACCACAAGTCTGTGACCACCAAGAAATGTCATATTAGATGCTCTGAAACAATGAGGAACAATAGCTCCCATCCCAACCAAAATTTGAGATTAAAGGGTTATTTCCATCATTAACCCCTCCATGATTCTCTTTTTTTTTTTTTAAATTAGTTTTTTCTCTTTTCTTTTGGTCATGCACACAATGAAGCTGTGTGTATACGTCTCGGCTTCAGAGAGGTCTAGTGCGTATGACCGGAAGTGCAGGGTATTCTGTGCACTGACCCTAAGCCCGGCGTCTGAGGCGGTGACAACGGACACAGGCACGAACGTCACCGCTGAGGGCGCCGGGCAATGGGCATTGAATAGCATGTTAGCATGCCCTTGTGACTAGTTGCTGGCCTCATTAGCATATAACAAAGGATCTTTAGAAATACTTTTTCTACAGATCCCTCTATCTATGCTAGTGTATACAGGGACGGTTATGCAGGGATTAGCGATATACACCCAGAACTGCTCGTGTTTCTGGGTTCATATTGGACCTGACAGGTTCCCTTTAAATTTTATTGATAGAATTTTGGCCTGTATCCAAAGTTTTAATTACTTTTTATCGGGGGGTGGGGTGAGCGGGGTAAATGCTGCAATGAAAACTGGAAATTCAGGCATTTGTTTTTTTTTTTTAGTTGCCCAATGTATGGTTTAAATAATTTTAGACTTTGATAAATTGGACTTTTACCAAATTTTTTTCTTTATTCTTGAACTAACAGAAGGGGGGATTAATAAAATAAATTAAAACAAAGTGATTAAAATGAAATATACACATACATACATACATACACACACATATACATATACATATATATATATATATATATATATATATATACACACACACACATATACATACATATATACATACATATATATACATACACATACACAGTACAAACCAAAAGTTTGGGCACACCTTCTCATCTCTAGAACAACTGTTAAGAGGAGACTTTGTGCAGCAGGCCTTCATGGTAAAATAGCTGCTAGGAAACCACTGCTAAGGACAGGCAACAAGCAGAAGAGACTTGTTTGGGCTAAAGAACACAAGGAATGGACATTAGACCAGTGGAAATCTGTGCTTTGCTCTGATGAGTCCAAATTTGAGATCTTTGGATCCAACCACCGTGTCTTGTAGAAAAGGTGGACAGATTGACTCTACATGGCTGGTTCCCACCGTGAAGCATGGAGGAGGAGGTGTGATGGTGTGCGGGGGCTTTGCTGGTGACACTGTTTGGGATTTATTCAAAATTGAAGGCATACTGAACCAGCATGGCTACCACAGCATCTTGCAGCGGCGTGCTATTCCATCCGGTTTGCGTTTAGTTGGACCATCATTTATTTTTCAACAGGACAATGACCTCAAACACACCTCCAGGCTGTGTAAGGGCTATTTGACTAAGAAGGAGAGTAATGGGGTGCTACGCCAGATGACCTGGTCTCCACAGTCACCAGACCTGAACCCAATCGAGATGGTTTGGGGTGAGCTGGACCGCAGAGTGAAGGCAAAAGGCCCAACAAGTGCTAAGCATCTCTTCTGAGAACTCCTTCAAGACTGTTGATAAACCATTTCCGGTGACTACCTCTTGAAGCTGATCAAGAGAATGCCAAGAGTGTGCAAAGCAGTAATGAAAGCAAAAGGTGGCTACTTTGAAGAACTTAGAATATAAGACATACTTAAAAAAGTGTGAAACAACTGAAAATATTTCATTCCACATGTGTTAATTCATAGTTTTGATGCCTTCAATGTGAATCTACAACTTTCAGGGTCATGAAAATAAAGAAAACTCTTTGAATAAGAAGGCGTGTCCAAACTTTTGGTCTGTACTGTAGATATATATGTATATATTTACTGAAGCATATCAAAAATAATATATTAATTAGTATTATTATTATGGTTTGGCTACATAGAAGGAGCAACATGGCAGCGATGAGGGCCTTCAGCAGACCCCCAGCTGCAATGAAAACCTTTTGATTCCCTGCGATTGTGTTGTGCAGGAAGGAAAGGGGCAATATTGCCATGCAATTGGGCCTCTTAAATTCGGATGTCAGAGACTGAGATTGACAGTCAGCTCCAGCACCTGCCAGGTTTGGAGCAGGCTCAGCTCCTGAGCCTGTGATATGCACCTGCACCAATAGGTGTATAAAGGAAAGGTGTTAAAGGTGATAAAATGTGGGAATAGTGTTTTAAACATTTCTCTGGTTGAGGACCATTTTAAATAAAAATATGCAAGGGTAAAGCAATATTTCAATAATAATAATGGCTCTGTGTTACCTCATCTATAACATTCTTCAGTGTTACTTTCAGATAATGGTCTCCAACAATCTTCATGGTCTCGTCCATACAACGAGTAGCCAATGAGTTCCCCCGGAAGATGGTATTGGCTTCTCTGTAAAGCGAAGCATAAAACGAATGACTACCATGGAAGGAGATACTACAGAGTAATCGCTCTGTCTACAGGGGCACGCACTGGGTGTCGTTCAGGTCGAGTTGTGCAATAGTCGTCACAAATTGAACTAATTTCTGATGGTGAAGAAGGAGCCGGACGAGAGGGAGGATAGCGTCGTTCTTGTCTCTACAGATTTCTCCCAGGATGAAGGCAGCAGAGGCAGTGATGGGCTGAAAGAAAGGCAAAGAAAAGACGTCAGAAGAATTCGCTCACCTATAATAGTAGATTATAACCTCCTCAACATTAAAACTGCAACATCAAGAAGGAAAAGTCGTGGAGTTATGGAAATAACAGGATTCAAATGAAGAAAATGTGGAAACGTTATCACTAATTATTCAGTATTAAGTATGAGAAACTCCCACACACATCGCAGCATACGATCAATGAGGTTATCTGAGGAATGTTCTGCTACGCACAATGTACTTGGGCAAATCATCAAGATCCGCTGCTGTCAGCTTCCTTTGCCATTGCTGAGGAATGATGTTCTATACGTGTCCATTCAGACCCATCTAGTCTTCATTAGAGGTACAGCAAGAGCTCGGCTTTTACAATAATTTTGTTGTGGGACCAGTAATATGATGATTTCTCCAAAGTGTCCCAGGAGCCATTTTTCAGCACAATAACGCAACTCTGATTGTTTCAGGTGCTTCTGTGAGCAGCCTATGTGGCCTAAACGTGCGACCATGGCCTGCAGACGTGTCCTACATCTGGGACGTTATTGGTTGTCAATAGCCCAAAAAGCTGCCAGCATCGGATCTTGATCATTTGCACAAATGCATCCAGCCCAAATGCGATACTGAGTAAATCGAGAAATTTAGGTATCCACCGTTTCATCATTTGCATGTCAATAACATGTAATTTTAAGAATTCCCCAACTTTTCCTTCTTGGTTTTGCAATTTCAAGGCATGTATAATATTAAACCAGACAAAAAAAAATATTCATTGTAAATTGTATTATTAATTGTAATAATTATTAATATTTTAAGAAACAAATCAACAATGAAATATATTTTCTCTCTGGTAGTTCCTCCTGTCAGAGAATCCAATGACATCGGACATCAATTAATGATGTCATTATTGACAATGGCTATCAGTGCTTCATCCAACACGTCTATAAATGCCGTAGAGTAGGATTACATTTGAGCCAATTGTACATTTACTCTACAAAGTAAAATACATCGCCCCTCACTGGTCCGAAAATAAAGAAGGGGGTCTTATGTTATTTTTTTGCTCCAAAAGAACAAATCAGCAGACACGTGCAGGGATCACCGCCAGCTCACCGGCTATACGACCAGGAACGTACCGGTACATCCTTGGTTGTAAAGGGCTTAATGTCCTACATAGTCTGGTGTCGTGAGCAAAGACTGACCATTTACTCTCAATCCCACCCACAAGGTCATTAATAAAGAGATTAAAAATAATCAGTTCTAGCACAGATCCCTGCGGCACCACACTGCTGACTATAGCCCAATTAGAGAACGTACAGTGAAGCAAACAATTATTTGATCCCTTGCTGATTTAAGTTTACCCACTGACAAAGCCATGAACACTCTTTAATTTTAATTGTAGGTTAATTTTAACAGTGAGAGATAGAATATCAAAAATAAATCACATTGTATAAATTATATAAATTTATTTGCATTTTGCAGGGAGAAAAAGGGAATTTTGTTTACTTACCGTAAATTCCTTTTCTTCTAGCTCCTATTGGGAGACCCAGACAATTGGGTGTATAGCTTCTGCCTCCGGAGGCCACACAAAGTATTACACTTTAAAAAGTGTAACCCCTCCCCTCTGCCTATACACCCTCCCGTGGACCACGGGCTCCTCAGTTTTGGTGCAAAAGCAGGAAGGAGAAAACTTATAAATTGGTCTAGGGTAAATTCAATCCGAAGGATGTTCGGAGAAAATAAGACCATGAACCAAAAGAACAATTCAACATGAACAACATGTGTACACAAAAGAACAACCAGCCCGAAGGGAACAGGGGCGGGTGCTGGGTCTCCCAATAGGAGCTAGAAGAAAAGGAATTTACGGTAAGTAAACAAAATTCCCTTTTTCTTTGTCGCTCCATTGGGAGACCCAGACAATTGGGACGTCCAAGAGCAGTCCCTGGGTGGGTAAAAGAATACCTCGATAAAAAGAGCCGAAAACGGCCCCCTCTTACAGGTGGGCAACCGCCGCCTGAAGGACTCGCCTACCTAGACTGGCGTCTGCCGAAGCATAGGTATGCACTTGATAGTGTTTCGTGAAAGTGTGCAGACTAGACCACGTAGCTGCCTGACACACCTGCTGAGCCGTAGCCCGGTGCCGCGATGCCCAGGACGCACCCACGGCTCTCGTAGAATGGGCTTTCAGCCCTGAAGGGAGCGGAAGCCCGGAAGAACGGTAGGCCTCGAGAATCGGCTCCTTGATCCACCGAGCCAAGGTTGACTTGGAGGCCTGAAAGCCCTTACGCTGGCCAGCGACAAGAACAAAGAGCGCATCTGAACGGCGCAGGGGCGCCGTGCGAGACACGTAGAACCGGAGTGCTCTCACTAGATCCAAAGAGTGCAAATCCTTTTCACACTGGTGAATTGGATTAGGGCAAAAGGAAGGCAAGGAGATATCCTGATTGAGATGAAAAGGGGATACCACCTTAGGGTTTAGGGAGAAATTCCGGGACAGGACACAGAACCACCTTATCCTGGTGAAAAACCAGGAAGGGGGCTTTGCATGACAGCGCTGCGAGCTCAGACACTCTCCGAAGTGATGTGACTGCCACTAGGAAGGCCACCTTCTGCGAGAGACGTGAGAGAGAGACATCCCTCAGCGGCTCGAAAAGTGGTTTTTGAAGAGCCGACAGAACCCTGTTAAGATCCCAGGGTTCCAACGGACGTTTGTAAGGTGGGACCATGTGGCAAACCCCCTGCAGGAACGTGCGGACCTGCGGAAGCCTGGCTAGACGCTTTTGAAAAAACACGGAGAGCGCCGATACTTGGCCCTTGAGAGAGCCGAGGGACAAACCCTTGTCCATTCCAGATTGAAGGAATGAAAGAAAAGTGGGTAAGGCAAACGGCCATGGAGGAAAACCGTTATCAGCGCACCATGATAGGAAGATTTGCCAAGACCTGTAATAGATCTTGGCGGACGTTGGCTTCCTGGCTTGTCTCATGGTGGCAATGACATCCTGAGATAACCCTGAAGACGCTAGGAGCCAGAACTCAATGGCCACACAGTCAGGTTGAGGGCCACAGAATTCAGATGGAAAAACGGGCCTTGTGACAGCAAGTCTGGGCGGTCTGGAAGTGCCCACGGTTGACCCACCGTGAGATGCCACAGATCCGGATACCACGACCGCCTCGGCCAGTCTGGAGCGACGAGAATGACGCGACGGCAGTCGGACCTGATCTTGCGTAGTACTCTGGGCAGCATCGCCAGAGGGGGAAACACATAAGGCAGTCGAAACTGCGACCAATCCTGGACTAACGCGTCCGCCGCCAGAGCTCTGTGATCCTGAGACCGTGCCATGAAGGCCGGGACCTTGTTGTTGTGCCGTGACGCCATGAGATCGACGTCCGGCGTTCCTCAGCGGCGACAGATCTCTCGAAACACGTCTGGGTGCAGAGACCATTCCCCCGCGTCCATGTCCTGACGACTGAGAAAATCTGCTTCCCAGTTTTCTACGCCCGGGATGTGAACTGCGGAGATGGTGGAGCCTGTGGCTTCCACCCACTGCAGAATCCGTCGGACTTCCTGGAAGGCTTGACGACTGCGAGTGCCGCCTTGGTGGTTAATGTAGGCGACGGCAGTGGCGTTGTCCGACTGGATACGGATCTGCCTGCCCTCCAGCCACCGATGGAAAGCCAATAGGGCTAGATATACTGCCCTTATCTCCAAGATATTGATCTGAAGGGACGATTCTATCGGAGTCCAGGTTCCTTGAGCCCTGTGGTGGAGAAAAACCGCTCCCCAACCTGACAGGCTCGCGTCCGTGTTGACCACAGCCCAGGTTGGGGGTAGGAAGGATTTTCCCCGCGACAGAGATGTGGGTAGGAGCCACCACTGAAGTGATGTTTTGGTTGCAAGTGAAAGTAAGGCTTTGTTGACACGCCACCCGAGAAGGGGCCCTGACTAGGAGATCGTCCAAGTAGGGGATCACCGAGTGGCCCTGAGAGTGCAGGACCGCCACGACGGATGCCATGACTTTGGTGAAAACCCGTGGGGCTGTCGCCAGGCCGAAAGGCAATGCCACGAACTGAAGGTGTTCGTCCCCGATGGCGAAACGCAGGAAACGTTGATGTTCGGGTGCGATCGGTACATGGAGATAAGCATCCTTGATATCGATCGATGCTAGGAAGTCTCCTTGTGACATCGAGGCGATGACCGAGCGGAGAGATTACATCCGAAACCGTCTGGTTCTCACATGTCTGTTGAGTAGCTTGAGGTCCAGAACGGGACGGAATGACCCGTCCTTTTTTGAAACCACGAACAAGTTGGAGTAAAATCCGCGACCACGTTCCTGAAGGGGAACGGGGATCACAACTCCTTCTATCTTTAGAGCGTCCACTGCCTGAAAAAGTGCGTCGGCCTGAGCGGGGGGCGGAGAGGTTCTGAAGAAACGAACCGCAGGACGAGAGCTGAACTCTATCCTGTAACCGTGAGACAGAATGTCTCTCACCCATCGGTCTTGAACATGTGGCCACCAGGCGTCGCCAAAGCGGGAGAGCCTGCCACCGACCGAGGATGCGGCTAGGGGAGGCCGAGAGTCATGAGGAGGCCGTCTTGGAGGCAGTGCCTCCTGCGGCCTTTTGGGGGCGTGACTTGGACCGCCACGCATAGGAGTTCCTCTGGCCTTTCTCCGGCCTGTTGGACGAAGAGGATTGGGGCTTGGCGGAGGGACGAAAGGACCGAAACCTCGATTGGATTTTTCTCTGCTGAGGTCTCTTAGGTTTAGACTGGGGTAAGGAGGAGTCCTTTCCCTTGGATTCCTTAATAATCTCATCCAATCGTTCGCCAAACAAACGGTCGCCAGAAAAAGGCAAACCAGTTAAGAACCTCTTGGAAGCCGAGTCTGCTTTCCATTCGCGCAGCCACATGGCCCTGCGGACTGCCACGGAGTTAGCAGATGCTACAGCCGTACGGCTAGTGGAGTCCAGGACGTCGTTCATGGCGTAGGACGAAAAGGCTGATGCCTGAGAGGTCAAAGACGAAACATGCGGAGCAGAATTCCGTGTGACAGCATTAATCTCAGTCAGACGAGCCGAGATTGCTTGGAGAGCCCACACGGCTGCAAAGGCTGGGGCGAAAGACGCGCCCGTGGCCTCATAGATGGACTTCACCAAGAGCTCTATCTGTCTGTCAGTGGCATCCTTCAGGGATGAGCCATCTGCAACAGACACAACGGACCTAGCAGCCAATCTTGAGACTGGAGGATCCACCTTGGGAGAGTGTGCCCAACCCTTAACGACTTCAGATGGAAAGGAGTAACGCGTGTCAGTGTGACGTTTAGCAAAGCGCTTGTCCGGGACCGCTCTGGGCTTCTGGACAGCATCCCTGAAGTTAGAGTGATCAAAAAACGTATTGCGCATACGTTTGGGGAACCGAAACTGGTGTTTCTCCTGCTGAGACGCCGACTCCTCTACAGGAGGAGGCGGAGGTGAGAGATCCAACACCTGGTTGATGGACGAGATAAGATCATTTACTAAGGCGTCCCCCTCAGGTGTATCAAGGTTAAGGGCGAAGTCAGGGTCAGAGCCCTGAGCTCCCACGTCCGCCTCGTCTTCCTGAGTCCTCAAGCTGGGATCCCGAGCAGCGTGAGGAAGTCGGGGAAGAGTCCCAGCGAGACCGCTTAGCCGGTCTGGGACTGCGGTTCGGGCAGGAGTCCTCCGCCTGAGACCTAGGGGCCAACCTGGGAGCGAGCTGCGGCGCGGACCGAGAGGGGCCTGGAGGAGACAAGCTAACAGGGGCCAGGGCCTGTGGAAGGTCCGGTCTGGACTGCAATGCCTCAAGGAGTTTAGAAGACCATTTGTCCATAGACAGTGCAATGGATTGGGAAAGTGACAGAGAGTTTCTCAGCAAAAGAGGCCAACACCGGTGACTCTGTCCCTGCAGCCTGCTCAGGGGGAGCAGGGGGGTCTACATGAGCCGCGGGGCCCACCAGTGCCCGAGGCTCCGGCTGAGCAAGCGAGGCAGGAGTCGAGCATTGCTCACAGTGAGGGTAGGTGGAACCCGCAGGTAACATAGCCCCATAAGAGGTACAGGCCGCGAAAAAAACCTGTGCCTTAGTAGCTTTGCTCCTTGTGGACGATATGCTGTTGTCTCCTAGGAGAGTGACCACTGAGGGTATATGGGAAAAGGGTATACAGCCTGACCGAACAGATATATATTTCTATTATATATGTATCTATTCCGGCACCCTAGGGGGACCAGCATCGGGTGACCGGTGTGGCTTACCGACCGCTAACGAGCGGAGTGTGTCCTCCAGATTCCCCGTCGTGGATCCCCCGGAGCTGCAGAGCTGCTTCACTGAGAAGCATCCACCGGCAGAATGCCAGAAAATGGCCGCCGGAGCTCTCAGGGGAGGAGTGGGGCCGAGGGCGGCGCCAGCAACGAGCGGGAATCTGGGGTCCCCACAGTGGTCAGTGAGGGGGGAGGAAGACATGCAGGATGCTCCAGCCCTCACATCCGACGTCATGTCGGTAATCCCGCCCTTACCCCTGACAGGCAGGCCCGGGGGCGGGATTTTCGCGACTAGGCCGCGGTGAAGCCGGGGACTAAATTTGAGGCCGCGCCCGACAAGCAGGCACGGTCGGCGCGGAAGTCCACCGGCCTCCTCAATTTCACAACTACCGCGGCTTCCGGGAAGAAGGTGCGCTCCCTGCACAGTCCCCTATGGGGACACTGAGTACCTTTAAGTTGCAGGGCCCGGTCCCTGAGGTTGAAGAGGCTCCGGTCCGGCGGGTTCCACCAGGGGCTACGGATGGAGCATGGTCCCAGCAAATGGATGACCGCTCTGGATCCCACTTCTCCCAGAGCCGCATAAGGGATGGTGAAGGAAACGGCATGTGGCTCCAGCCTCCGTACCCGCAATGGGTACCTCAACCTTAACAACACCGCCGACATAGTGGGGTGAGAAGGGAACATGCCGGGGGCCCCGTGGGGGCCCTCTTTTCTTCCAACCGACATAACTAAGTATGAGAATGCATGAGTGGATGTGTGCCTCCTTCCACACAAAGCATAAAACTGAGGAGCCCGTGGTCCACGGGAGGGTGTATAGGCAGAGGGGAGGGGTTACACTTTTTAAAGTGTAATACTTTGTGTGGCCTCCGGAGGCAGAAGCTATACACCCAATTGTCTGGGTCTCCCAATGGAGCGACAAAGAAATAAGTATTTGATCCCTCTGGCAAACATGACTTAATACTTGGTGGCAAAACCCTTGTTGGCAAGCACAGCAGTCAGACTTTTTTTTGTAGTTGATGATGAGGTTTGCGCACGTCAGGAGGAATTTTGTTCCACTCCTCTTTGCAGATCATCTCTAAGTCATTACGATTTTGAGGCTGCTGCTTGGCAACTCGGAACTTCAGCTCCCTCCATAAGTTTTCTATGGGAATAAGGTCTGGAGACTGGCTAGGCTACTCCATGACCTTAATGTGCTTCTTTTTGAGCCACTCCTTTGTTGCCTTGGCTGCACGTCTTGGGTCATTGTCTTGCTGGAAGAAGCAGCCAAGGAAAGGAGGTTGTCACTCAGGATTTTAATGGTACATGGCTCCATCCATTGTCTCACTGAAGCGGTGAAATAGTCCTTTGCCCTTAGCAGAGAAACACCCCCAAAATATAATGCTTCCACCTCCATGCTTGACAGTGGGTATGGTGTTCTCTGGGTCATAGGCAGCATTTCTCTTCCTCTAAAAAAAGCCAAGTTGAGTTAAGGCCAAAAAGCTCAATTTTTGTCTCATCTGACCACAGCACCTTCTCACAATCACTCTCAGAATTATCCAGGTGTTCATTGGCAAACTTCAGACAAGTCGGCTGCACATGGGCCTTCTTGAGCAGTGGGACTTTGCAGGTACTGCAGGATTTTAAGCCATTACGGCGTAATGTGTTACCAATGGTTTTCTTGGTGACAGTGGTCCCAGCTGTCCTGAGGTCATTAATAAGTTCCCCCTGTGTAGTTTTAGGCTGATCTTTCACATTACTCATGATCTTGGATACCCCATTAGGAGAGATTTTGCATGGAGCCCCAGATCGATTGACGGTCATTTTGTATTTCTTCCATTTTCTTACTATTGCACCAACACTTGTCTCCTTCTCACCCAGTGTCTTAGGGTATGTGCGCACGTTGCTTTTTACCTGCTTTTTACCTGCTTTTTTGCTGCTTTTTCTTCTGCGCTGTTTAATGCCAAAATGGATGTGTTCTTCTATTCAAGCAAAGTCTATGGGAATTTGGGTTTCTTGTTCACACTATGTTGTTCAAAATGCTGCCTTTTTGTGGCAGAACTTTGGTCAAAAACTCAGCTTTGCAGTGCAAAACCCAAATGGCAAAAACAATTGACATGTTGCTTCTTTGAAAAGCAGAGTTTTTGACCAAAGTTCTGCCACAAAAAGGCAGCATTTTGAACAACATAGTGTGAACAAGAAACCCAAATTCCCATAGACTTTGCTTGAATAGAAGAACACATCCATTTTGGCATTAAACAGCGCTGAAGAAAAAGCAGCAAAAAAGCAGGTAAAAAGCAGGTAAAAAGCAACGTGCGCACATACCCTTACTTATGGTTTGTAGCACATTCCAGCCTTGTGCAGGTCTATGATCTTGTCCCTGACATCCTTAGAAAGCTCTTTGGTCTTGCCTATGTTATAAAGGTTAGAGTCTGACTGATTAATTGAGTCTGTGGACAGGAGCCTTTTATACAGGTGTCTTTAGAGCAGGTAACGAGTTATTAGAAGCATCTAAGTATCTGTAGGAGCCAGAACTCTTAATGGTTAGTAGGGGATCAAATACTTATTTCTCTCTGCAAAATACAAATTTATATAAAATTAATACAAAGTGATTTTCTGGATTTTATTTTTAATATTCTATTTCTCACTGTTACAATTAACCTACCCTTAAAATTATAGACTGTTCCTGTCTTTGTCAGTGGGCCAACTTACAAAATCAGCAAGGGATCAAATACTTATTTCCCCCACTGTACCATTTATGACATGACTACTCTTTGTTTTCTATCTTTTAGCCACTTCCTTACTCATTTGCTTATAGTTTCCCCTAGTCCTTGCTTCTGGAGCTTCCTTACAAGACTGTTACATGAAACGTCAGTATCCATAAGACGACAATATATCTACCTGAACTTCAGGCGATTTCATCAGCAGGGATTTGAGTGGGATGTAGTATTCTGAGGGCAGCACATAGTCTTCTGTATAACAGATGCTGAGCCTCAGCGACCCCAGATCATCATACTTTGAGGATTTGCTTCCATTATCTTTTGGCTGGAGCAGATACCTGAAGAAGGAAAGTAAAAGAAGCGCAGAGGTCGGGAGACGAGTGATGTAAAATCTGCTAGACTAAATATCCAATACAGTGACTACCGGGCGAGACTCTTGTGATCTCACAAGCCCTGAAATCAGGCGTCACCTCACCCCCACTCTATGTATTTTATTAGAAATTGTTGATGAGGATCTGAGGGCTATTCCCTTCACTATGACTCTCTAAATTATTAAGGAAGAAACTCTTCCCCACAAGAAGTGACGCTAACAACAAAAGATGGTTCTGGTGAGAACTGTGCGATGGGCAGCAACCTCTTTTGTAGGGTTACAATAACCTATTGTGCCACTCATAAAGACTATAAAAAAAAACACTTTTTATTGCTGGCCTTCTCTATTCATGCCGGCCATTCACAATTTTTTGGAAAAGAGCATTTAGTTGACTGTATTTACACAACCAAATTACTGCCTACTACAAGCGCTGGTATAACAAGTCGAGGAGCATTCAAACAAAAGTCTTTTTACATGGAAGTATGCAAACTCTATAAGGATGAACAATAGTTTAAGTGAATTTGCCACCAAGTTTTTGCCACTTAATCTGACAGCAGCATAATGTAGGGACAGAGATCCTGATACCAGCGATGTGTCACTTACTGGGCTTCATAAGGTCCAGTCACACTAAGCAACTTACCAGCGATCCCAACAACGATAGGGATCGCTGGTAAGTTGCTAGGAGGTTGCTGGTGAGATGTCACACTGCGACGCTCCAGCGATCCCACCAGCAACCTGACCTGGCAGGGATCGCTGGAGCGTGGCTACACGAGTTGCTGGTGAGCTCACCAGCAACCAGTGACCAGCCCCCAGCGCCGCGTGGAAGATGCTGCGCTTGGTAACTAAGGTAAATATCGGGTAACCAACCCGATATTTACCTTGGTTATCAGTGCACGGAGCTACACGTGCAGAGAACAGGGAGCAGCGCACACTGAGCTGAGCGCTGGCTCCCTGCTCTCCTAGTTACAGCACACATCGGGTTAATTACCCGATGTGTGCTGCAGCTACATGTGCACAGAGAAGGGAGCAGCGCACAATGCTTAGCGCTGGCTCCCTGCTCTCCTAGCTACAGCACACATCGGGTTAATTAACCCGATGTGTCCTGCAGCTACATGTGCACAGAGCAGGAGCCGGCACTGACAGTGAGAGCGGCGGAGGCTGGTAACAAAGGTAAATATCGGGTAACCAAGGACAGGGCTTCTTGGTTACCCGATGTTTACTGTGGTTACCAGCCTCCGCAGAAGCCGGCTCCTGCTGCCTGCACATTTAGTTGTTGCTGTCTCGCTGTCACACACAGCGATCTGTGCTTCACAGCGGGACAGCAACAACTAAAAAATGGCCCAGGACATTCAGCAACAACCAACGACCTCACAGCAGGGGCCAGGTTGTTGCTAGATGTCACACACAGCAACATCGCTAGCAACGTCACAAAAGTTGTTCGTTAGCAGCGATGTTGCTAGCGATGTTGCTTAGTGTGACGGGGCCTTTAGAGTTGTTTTGATAATCTCCTTCTGATAAGACAATGATTTTATCACTAGAGGACTAGTAAACTTGCTGCCAGGTAGTCCTCCATATCAGGACTCCTGTATAACCTCGCCCACACCACTGATTGGCAGCTTTCTGCCTATAGGTACCGTCACACATAACGAGATCGCTAGCAAGATCGCAGCCGAGTCACGGTTGCAGTAGCGATCCCGTTAGCGATCTCGTTATGTGTGACACCTACCAGCGATCAAGCCCCTGCTGTGAGATCTCTAGTCGTTGCAGAATGGTCCAGGCCATTTTCTTCAAAGGTGATGTCCTGCTGGGCAGGACACATCGCTGTGTTTGACACTGTGTGACAGGGTCACAGTGACTGCTGAGATCGTTATACAGGTCGCTACTGCGACCGGTATTGTTCCTGCATCGCTGGTAAGATCTGACTGTGTGACATCTCACCAGAGACTTCCCAGCGACTTACCAGCGATCCCTATCAGATCGCATCGTTTTCGGGATCGCTGGTAAGTCGTTGTGTGTGACTGGGCCTTAAGTATAGTGTATGCAGAGGGTGGCCAATCAGTGGTGGGTGTGAGTTATACAGAACTCAGCATTCAGAGAACTGTAGATCTGCAGCAGATTTTTATCAAAATTGAGGCAAGCAGCTCAGTAAGTTACATCACTGGAATCAGGGACTCCGTAGCATAATGTAGGAGCAATCAGATGGGGTAGAAAGAAAACCTAGTGACAGATTCCATTTAATAGGATCATAAGAACCTCAAACAGTATGCATATTGTCGGCAGTTAACAGGGGAGGATACGCTAGAAATGATTATTTATCAGAGATGAAGCCGTAAACTCTGCACTTGAGGAAGGGACTGTAGTCTGATTACATCATTAATCATGAATTATTAGATAAAGCTCAAGAGATTTTCTTCAAAAGTGGTGCAACATTTTAACCTATACAGAGACCTTTCTTAAAGGTAATCGGTCACCAGGTTTTTGACACCTAATATGAGAGCAGCATGATTAGAGAAAAGAGACCCTGATTCCAGCGACGTGTCACTTACTGGGCTGCTTAGTGTAGCTTGCAGAAAATCACTATTTAATTAGGAGATTACTATTACAGGACTACTTGGCCTGTTGCCAGGTAGTCCAGCAGCAGCATGAGCTCGTTATTATCCTGCTCTACATTCAAATAATGCTAGATCTGCAGCAGGGAAAACAGTGATTTATCAAAATGACAACAAACAGCTCAGTAAGTGACATCGCTGGAATCAGGGTCTCTGTCTCTACATCATGCTGCTTGCAGATGAGGTAGCAAAAACCTGGTGACAGAGTCCCTTTAAAGAGGATGTCCACTACCATAACATTGATGGATTATCCTCAGGATAGGTCATTAATGTCTGGTCGGCTAGGGTCCAACACTCAGCACCCTTGTGGTTTAGTCGAATGCGATGCCGGTGGCTGGAAATGCTCAGTTCCGGAGCTGCTCCGTTTTCTTATAGTGTATCAGCTGGATACTGCACATCCACCTCCCATTCAAATCAATGAGGTGAATGTGCAGTACCCGCCCATGGTTGCTATCAGAAGACGGGCAGCTCAGAAACTGAGCCTTTCCAGCTACCACAGCTGATCGGCGGGGGTGTCGGGTGTCAGACCCAGGCCAATCCACTAGGTGTGAACATGTGCAGATGAATTTTAGTATTTTAGAGTGCAGCTTTATGTATATTTGATCAGACATTGATGACCTATCCTAAAGAAAAGCCATCAATGTTAAAGTTATGGCCAATCTCTTTAAAGCGTAACTGTTGTTTTAATTTTTATTGCATCAATATTATTATTTATTATTATAGCGCCATTTATTCCATGGCGCTTTACAAGTGAAAGAGGGTATACGTACAACAATCATTAACAGTACATAACAGAATGGTATAGGAGGAGAGAGGACTCTGCCCGCGAGGGCTCACAGTCTACAGGGAATGGGTGATGGTACAATAGGTGAGGACAGAGCTGGTTGCGCAGTGGTGTACTGGACTGAGGGCTATTGTAGGTTGTAAAAACAACCTCCACTCAAAAATATTATGTATTGCAAAGTGTGCACAGTACCAACATTCCAAGCTGTACTATTGAAAAAATGAGATTTTTGGCAAAAAATTGCAATTTTTCGAGCCACCCCGCCAACGTCACGGCAAATCTCCTGGGGCAGTCCTAACACTAAAATATTTTTATTTAAAGTGTGCCATGTGGCCTCACATATGCAAAATATCCCAGTTGGTTCTCATCTTGCAGTGCACCTCATGTTTATTTTTCCATCTGTCCTGATTTTTGGCGGTTGGTGGCTGTTCACACTTGCCATCCAACCCCGTCCACTGGCTATTTATTCTAAGCAGCATGTGCTCGGGCCTGTCCCGCCCACAACCATGAATCAGTCATGGAGACGGTGACTGAAAAGCACAAGGTACGTGCTGTGCAGTCCTAATTTTGCATATGTGAGGCCACATGGCACACTTTAAATAAAAATATTTTAGTGTTAGGACTGCCCCAGGAGATTTGCCGTGACGTTGGCGGGGTGGCTCGAAAAATTGCAATTTTTTGCCAAAAATCTCATTTTTTCAATAGTACAGCTTGGAATGTTGGTACTGTGCACACTTTGCAATACATAATATTTTTGAGTGGAGGTTGTTTTTATGCTGTTTTTTATTGTAGGTTGTAGGCTTGTTGGAAGAGATGGGTCTTGAGGTTCCTCTTGAAGCTTTCGACGGTAGGGGAGAGTCTGATATGCTGAGGTAGAGCGTTCCAGAGTATGGGGGAGGCACGGGAGAAATCTTGTACGCGATTGTGGAAGAGGAGATAAGAGAGGAGAAGAGAAGGAGATCTTGTGAGGATCTGAGGTTGCGTGTGGGTAGGTACCGGGAGACTACGTCACAGATGTAAGGAGGATACAGGTTGTGGATGTCTTTGTATGTTATGGTTAATGTTTTGAACTGGAGTCATTGGGCGATGGGAAGCCAGTGAAGGGATTGGCAGAGTGGCGAGGCTGGGGAATAGCGAGGGGAGAGGTGGATTAAGCGGGCCGCAGAGTTTAGGATAGATTGGAGGGGTGCAAGAGTGTTGGAAGGGAGGCCAGAGAGCAGAAGGTTGCAGTAGTTGAGGCGGGAGATGATGAGGGCATGCGCTAATGTTTTTGCTGATTCTTGGTCACGGAAAGCACGGCTCCGGGAGATGTTTTTGAGTTGTAGTCTGCATGAGGTGAAGAGGGCTTCGATGTGTGGCTTGAAGGATTGAGCAGAGTCGAGGGTTACTCCAAGGCAACGAGCTTGTGAGACTGGGGAGAGTGAGCAGCCATCAAGTTTGATGGAAAGGCTTGTTGGAGGAGATGAGTGAGGAGGAGGAAAGACAATCAACTCTGTTTTGTCCATGTTAAGCTTTAGGAATCGCGCAGAGAAGAAGGATGAAATAGCAGACAGACATTGTGGAATTTTGGTTAGTAGAGAGGTAATGTCAGGTCCAGAGAGGTAGATCTGTGTGTCATCGGCATAGAGATGATACTGGAAGCCGTGGGACTCTATGAGCTGTCCCAGGCCGAAGGTATAGCTGGAGAACAGCAGGGGTCCAAGAACTGAGCCTTGGGGGACACCGACAGATAGGGGGCGAGATGAGGAAGTGGTGTGAGAATGGGAGACGCTGAAAGTTTGGTCGGTGAGGTATGAAGAGATCCAAGATAGGGCCAAGTCTGTGATGCCCAGAGATGAGAGAATCTGTAGTAGGAGGGAATGGTCTACTGTGTCGAAGGCAGAGGACAGGTCAAGGAGGAGGATAGAGTAGTGTCGCTTGGCTTTGGCAGTTAGTAGATCATTGGTGACTTTGGTTAGGTCAGTTTCAGTAGAGTGATGTGGACTGAAGCCAGATTGTAGTCGGTCAAAGAGGGAGCAGGAGGAGAGGTGTGAGGACAATTCAAGATGGACATGCTGTTCCAGTAGTTTTGAGGCATAGGGGAGAAGGGATATGGGGCGATAGTTTGACACAGAGGATGGGTCAAGGGAGGGCTTTTTCAGGATGGGTGTAATGGAGGCATGTTTAAAGCATGAAGGGAATACACCAGCTGTTAGTGATAGCTTGAAGAGATGGGTTAGGGCTGGGATGAGGGCTGCGGTGATGTTGGGGATGAGGTGCGATGGGAGCGGGTCCAGTGCACAGGTGGTTAGATGTGATCTTGAGAGTAGAGTGGAGAGATTGTTTTCTGTCATGGTGGAGAAGCTGGATTTGGAGGAAGAGGGCTGAGTAGCTATGATGAGGGGCTGTGGTGATTGTGGGCCAAAGCTTGCTCTGATGTTGTCAATCTTCTGCTTGAAGAGAGAGGCAAAGTCTTCAGCTGAGATGAGAGGAAATGGAGGTGGTGCCGGGGGACGGAGGAGAGAGTTGAAAGTGTTGAATAGCTGTTTAGGGTTGTGAGAGAGAGAGGATATGAGGGATGAGAAGTAGGCTTGTTTTGCAGCAGTGAGTGTGGACTTGAAGGTGGTGAGGGACTCTTTATATTCAATGAAGTGCTCAGTGGAATGAGACTTCTTCCATCTGCGCTCAGCAATTCTGGAAGCCCGTCTTAGTTCTTTAGTCTGGTCTGTGTGCCAGGGTTGCCTGTTGATTCTGCGGGTTTTGGTGTGTGTGAGAGGGGCAGCTGATTAGAGAGCTGCAGAGATTGTAGTGTTGTATAAAATTGCAGCAGCATCTGCATCGTGTAAAAAAAGCAATGTCTGTGAGAGGGAGAAGGGACTGAGAAAGTGCGTGTAAATCAAGGTGTTTGATATTTCTGCGAGGGTGTGAAAGTTTGTGGAGTGGGGGTTGCGTACTTGGAGAAGAGAGGGAAGAGAATGTGAGTAGGTTGTGGTCAGACAGGGGGAGAGGTGAGTTAGAGAGGTTAGATAGGGAACAGAGGCGAGTGAAGATGAGGTCCAGCATGTGGCCATCTTTGTGAGTATAGTGCAATAGTGCACATGAAAATAAGCAACTTTGTACTATATCTTATCAGACAAATCTGCTTCTTTCTCTGCCAAAAGTCTTCACCGAACACAGATTTTACCTCAGAATTGAGAATGTTGATAACGGCCGATCAATTCTGGTTTGTCCTAAGATATATTACACAGTTGCTTACTTTCATGTGTATTATTCATTTATGAGATAAAATTTGAAACGTCTGTTACACTTTAAAGGGAAGGTGTCACGTTTTTTTATTTTTGTATTAATAGTGATTATGAAAGCTAGTATTTTTAAATCTAGATTAAATTCACTGTTTATTTAGTTTTTATTTAATTCTAGTTTTACTGAAGCACTGGGGGCGGCCATCTTGGATTTGGTATTTGTAACGACAGTTACTCACCTCATTTATGGCAGCCCCCTGGGCATAGAAGACCGTTGTCGGGCTCCGACCCCTATACTTAACACAGAAACAGCGTTTGCTGTCATCTGGACGCATCCCCTGGGCTGTCCAGATCACAGCCGAGGGAGGAGATCAGTGCCATCTTTGTGGAGCACACAGTGTATGTGTGTGCTCCACTTTCCCCCTGTCACTCCCTGGGATGGATGGAGTGAGTACTGGTGCTGGACAGTGACTGCACCGTAATTGATCCTGGAGTGCTGCTCCCCACTCTGTTGCTCACCCCCCCCCCACTCTGCCGCTCACCCCCCCTCCGCTCACTCCCTCCCACTGCTCAACCTTCCTCTCCCCTGCCGCTCACCCCCCCTCTCCACCGCTGCTCACCCACCCGCTCACCCCCCCCTCTCCCGTGCCGCTCACCCCCCCCTCTGACCTGCTACTCACCCCCCTTCCCCGCGTGTGCTCACCTCAGGCCTCCGCTCCTCGCTGCTATGTACTGTGATTGCTGACAGGACAGGCTGTCGGAGGCGCAGGTCTGAGGTGAGTGCATGCGGCTGGGAGTGGTGATCTGCAGCCTGAGAGGCACTGCACTATCACCCCTCCTCGCCGCATGTCACCTCGGACCTACGATCCCGGCCGGCAAAACAGTATATGGGGGCGCGGGATACAGTGAGGCACTGGGAAACAGTCAGCGCGGAATACAGTGGAGCACTTTGCAGCTGTCATTGATGACACTTTAGACATTAGGATCACTTTGCAGTCATCATCAAAATAACTCCACACTGTGATCCTAAACTTCATTCTCTCTTATCCTTTTGGAAACACCCAGACTGGGAGGGGGGGGGGAGGTGACATCACACACAAGAGAGCAGATTCCACCCACTTTTACTGCAGTTGTAATGTGAGCTAGTTCTACAGTAGGATTTCAGCAGCTGCTCCCCTAGTGTTTAAGAGTGGAAAATATAAAACTTAATATTTCTTATATTTTTCTCAATTAAAAACAAATATTATTTAAACATGACATTAAAACATTAATACTTTATATTTTTTCAGTTATTGAAAAAAAAATTTTTTGACGACAACTTCCCTTTAAGGACATCTGTATGGTGAGATCTTGGCTGGAGATGGGCGGCGGAGTCCTGGACAGTTATGACCATTTTGTAGGCTGCAGATGGGATGCAATTGCTCATTCATCAGCTCAGTCCTGCCATTTTTTTTTATTTTTTCATTTGACAGCTATGATCGGCTGCTATGAGTACATTGGTTGCTTTCCCCTTTGTGCTACAGTTTATAATCCTCTGAATAGTGAAGCAGACATGACTCTTACATGAGAATGTCGCAATGATTTTTGCTCCATCCTCGGTGGCTGATGGGGTCTACATTCTGTGGATGGAGGATGTGGGGCCGCCACTGAAATCTTCATTTGTAATTTTTGCCCAGATCTCTTACCTGAAAAGTTTGTCGGAGGAGCGAGCCTTTGATCTGGTACCAAGCAATGGTTGCTCATGAATTGTGTGACGGGAGATGCTTACCACGCCTGATGGGACGAGTCGTTCCTCAGCACTCGCACTGGGATTCTTATCTCTCCTAGAAACACATCTTGTGCCAGATTACCATTGTTCCACAGGTCAACTCTGGAAGAGTAATGGTGACACTACAGTAAAAGACAAAACCACAAGGCACTACAGATGCTATAGGGCTCAATACATTTTTAGAAATTTATGGAGTCCATATAGCGCTCATACTGTATAAAGTATTACCTGCTCTAAAGGGAATCAGTCACCAGGTTTTTGATACCACATATGAGAGCATCATAATGCAGGGATAGAAACCCTGATTCCAGTGATGTGTCACTTACTGAGCTGCTTGCTTTAGTTTTGCTAAAATCACTGTTTTATCTGATCCAGATCTGCCAGTTCTCTCCATGTTTTGCTTTGTATAAACTCGTCCACACCACCGATTGACAACTTTCTGCCTATGCACAGTGTACAAAAAATGCTGCCAATCAGTGGTGGGGGTGGGGTTATACAGAGGTCATGAATATGGTGGACTGCATGGCAGCAGGTTTACTAGGCCTCTAGTGATAATTTTTTGCTGATAAAATATTATCAGAGCTACATAATTGGAATCAGGATATCTGCCCCTACATAATGGGCTCTCAGATTAGGTGGCAAAAACCTGGTAATAGATTCCCTTTAATTCTCTCCTCCATGTAGTGGCAGGGGTTTATTGGTTTGCATGCACACGTCCATCTGGATGAATATAATATATACAAATGCTATAAGCATATTTCATGTCAAAGTGCATTAAGGATAATGAGTAATTAATTTTAGCATAAATCGGAGCCTGACTCCGTTATGGTAGCTGTGTATGTCTCACTCTGAAATGCCATGGGCCCTTTAGAGAACACATACACCCTGATACATTATGACCGGTGTTGCTCACATTGGTCTTGAGGCAGGCGTGTGCTGGAGTCCGATGCTCCTGATTCATGAAAAGGTGTATGCCTCTTCATGAATCAAGAGCGAAAGATAGTAGCATGCACTTCTGTGTGCCTCGCCCAAAATCCTACTCCAGTGCTTGCTGGAGTAAGATTTGTGGCGTAGCGCACACCGCTACTCATCATGAGCCTGACGAGTGGCTGTCTCCACGCCCCCATCTGAGCCCTGCCTGCTTTGTCGGAGGTGTGCAAAAATGGTGTGAGAATGCCAAAAGCTGCAAAAATCCTAGCACAGCTTCACATAGTGTAAAAACCTTGAGACTTTTCAAAGTTATTTTTACACCACAATTCTGGCATAAAAGCTTCGATGAATTGGGCCCATAGTTTAATATACAGGTGTGGACGATGAGTCTAGGACCCCCAATTCAAAGCAGGTCCATGTAGCCTCGCCCATTGATGACAGGTCTCTCCCTCTCCCCTCGACGACGGGCCTCTCCCTCTCCCCCTGACGACGGGCCTCTGCCTCTCCCCCTGACGACGGGCCTCTCCCTCTCCCCCTGACAACGGGCCTCTCTCTCTCCCCCTGACAACGGGCCTCTCCCTCTCCCCCTGACAACGGGCCTCTCCCTCTCCCCTTGACGACGGGCCTCTCCCTCTCCCCCCCTTGACGACGGGCCTCTCCCTCTCCCCTTGATGACGGGCCTCTCCCTCTCCCCTTGACGACGGGCCTCTCCCTCTCCCTCTCCCCCCCTTGATGACGGGCCTCTCCCCTTGACGACGGGCCTGTCCCCTTGAGGATGAGCGAGAAGCTGCAGGAGACCTGCCTCTTGGACTAATCACCCTGTTTGAACAGTCCACACACTTGGCTTATTAAAGTATGATTTCTCTAAAGCACAGGAGCTTCAGAGTAAAGCATACCTGGCTAAAATAACGGAGCTGAATCTGACAGGTTATTTACTACCTGGACAAACCAGTTCTGAATGAAGAATCCTTCCCCCTTTAATGGAATCTGTTGGTAAATTTTTGCTATTGATTCTTTGGAGCACCATGATGTAGGGGCAGAAACCCTGATTCTAGCAATCGGTCACTCCCTGGACTACTTGTTGCCGTTTCAATAAAATCAGTTTTATCAGTAAAAGATTATTCCTGGAGAAAATAGTTCTCGTGCCATGTAGTCTTCCTGCTCTGTACAATCCTCCTCCCACCACTGATTGACAGCTTTCTGAGTGCACTGTACGTTGGCAGAGAGCGCCCAGCATTCAGGGAACTGGGAGATCTGCAGCAGAGAAAACAGAGGTTTTATCAAAACTGCAGCAAACACATCACTGGAATCAGGCTCTCTGTACCTGCATCCTCCTTCTCTCAGATTACATAGCGAAAACCTGGTGACAGAAACCCTTTACATTAAATGTGGAGAAACTACTAAACTCCCTCTAGTGGTGACTGCAATGAGAACAATAGATGTTAAACTATATTATATATAGGGGATCAGCTGAGCTTTAGAATAAAAATAAAAATTAAAAAAAAAATCTGTGACAGCTAATTACACATACCAAGAAACTTATTACCCAATGTTAATTTTTGATGAATGCATTGGAGGAAATTCCAGTTAAAATCAGGAATTTTCCATTGCAAACATTCAATAGGAAGGCATGCAGACACCATAACACATTATTATCTTGCCCTGCTTTTTAAGAATCAGGAGCCAGAAAGTGTTTGGATTATTGCTTAGCAACACAGCTTGTGGCTGACGGTGATACATCCAGATCTGGCGAAAAATGAGGTGATCCGGATACAGCACCCACATCCAGATGGAGAGCACCATGATACATAAGTGGAAGCAAGATGACCATCACTTATTAGTGATATTCAAAGGGAGTCTGTCAGCAGGTTTTTGCTATGTAATATGAGGACAGCATGCTGTAGGGGTTAAAACACAGAATTCAGAGATGTGTCTCTTTATAAAGACACTGCTCTTTACTTGCAATGATCGTTTTAGCACAAGGACCTTATTATTGCTCGGATTACATCAGTGTACGAGCCCTGGTCCGACATGCTCCCTCCTGTGATAAGCAGCTCAGTGTCTATAAGCATTGTACATGCACAACCAGGTGTGGGTGTCGTTATCGCCTTCACTGCTGCTAAATGTAAAAACTCTCATAGTTTACTGTGTGAAGCAATTGTGAAGCTAAGGCTAGTTTCACACTTGTGTTGAACGCATGCGTTGCATATAGTGGCACAACGGATGCAACGGATCGTACAAAACAACGGAATCTACTTTTTTTCCCCCTCTTTACAGTTTTACCGGCGGCAGACTATTGTGAACGATCAGCTGATCACCCACAGCAGCCGGCCGCCGGGTGATCAGCTGATCGCTCACAGCAGCCGGCCGCCGGGTGATCAGCTGATCGCACACAGCAGCCAAGAATGTGTGCGAGCCGAGCGGGGCCATGGCGCTGAGGACGTCAGTGCTGGGGACTGCATGGCTGGGGACAGGTAGGTGTATGTGTGTGTGTGTGTGTACATGCGGAGTGGAGTGCGGGAGGGGGCGGAGCCGAGCAGGGAAGTGTCGGGCTCCCTGCACACGTAGTCAGGGTAAATATCGGGTAACTAAGCAAAGCACTTTGCTTGGTTACCCGATATTTACCTTGGTTACCAGCGTACACTGCTTAGCGCTGGCTCCTTGCACACGTAGCCAGGGTAAATATCGGGTAACTAAGCAAAAAGCAAAGCGCTTAGTTTACCCTGGTTACGTGTGCAGGGAGCCAGAGAGAGCATGCGCAGCGAAATCCTAAGGATTCCGCTACTCAAAAACATTACATGCTGCGTTCCTTCCACCCGGCGGAAGCAACGCAGCGTCAGCCAACGGAAGCAACGCAGGTCCATCAGTCGCAATCCGTTGTCCATACAAGTCTATGGGAAGCAGCGGAATCTGTTAACGGATTCCGCTGTTTTCCAAAACGGCGGATTGCGACTGAAGGAAAAAAACGCAAGTGTGAAAGTAGCCTAAGTGATACATGGTTGGAATCAGGGTCACTTTTCCTTCATTATACTTCTCTTAGTATATGTGATGTCCCATAAATATAATTTACCACACGTTGTATGTTAAATGTATAATCACGATTGATCTACCTGCCAAGACGCCCACTGATCCTGAGAACAAGAAGCCTAAATTCCCCTGTGAATAAGGCCGTAGTGAGCATGTGCAGTCACCACTCCTATAGATAGTGCAGCACCAATGGTTGCACGTACTACAGTCACAAAAGGGATTTTGGGAACCCTCTTTATCATGGGTAGAGGGGGTTCCAGTGGTTGGACCACAAGCGATCACACATTTAGCATCTATCCTGTACATAAGTCATATGTTGTTGATGGGCCAACCCATATACAGGTTAGTTTTATTAACTATCTACCCTGGTGACTTAATTGTGTGCAAAGTTAAAAGGGTCATCAAGGACTCTTACATTGTTGCTAACTACCTACCTGTTCTGCCAGGTATAGATCTCTGGCGGTCCAGAGCGGCCACAGACAGAGCAGCTTCTTCTCTTCCACTTTGCGTTGTTGATGGGTTGTCACTGATGCCGACTCTCTGCTGCATAACTATAGGTAACCAGCTGTCAATCACCTTGATATTGGGCAGCAAATCCCACCAAGGACAACATCTGCAAGGAGTTTGTATGTTCTCCCCGTATTTGTGTGGGTTTCTGCGAGTTCTCCGCTTTCTTCCCACAACCAAACACATATTGACAGGAAATTTAGATTGTGAGCCCCAATGGGGACAGAGATAATCACATCTGTAAAGTGTTGTGGAATTAATGGCACTATAGAAGTGCATAAAATAAAAAAACAAAAAAATAAATAAATATTGTCAGTGACGTCCCGTCAACAGACCAAAGTGGAAGAGAAGAAGTTGCCCTGTTGACGCAAGGTCAAAAGAAGTAGCAGAATCACCGGCAGGAGCAGTCTGAACCGGCAGATATCAACACCGGGCAGAAGAAGCCGGTAGCAAATACCTACCTTTAAGTTCTTAGTCCTTTAACAAAAAATACACAAGTCCCGGTTAACCCACCTAACAGACCATACATTAGGTTAATATTATTTTGCTACAAGCAAACGGCAATCAGCAAGGATCTCGATATTTTAGTACACGTACAATACATCTGTATGAAATTCTTTGAAATAAGGAAATTATGAGAGAAAATCCCACCACAATGCAGAAAAATAAAATCACAGTATAGAGAAAAAAAAACTGATGAGTAGGGCAAGCAGGAAACAGGTATGGCTAATGAAACAAAGCAATCTAGCGTGAGGATCTTGTTGGTGTAAATTAGCATGTAAGACAAAGGCTGCATGTGACAAGCGCCCACGCAGCCCTCAGAAAAGAAGTTGCTCAATAGCAGAAGTGGGGCCTGTCAAGCGCCTATGATCAGGTTACAAAGCAGTTTCCACACAGACTGGCAATAACATGCAGTCACAACAGTGTTATCACCGAGCTGCCGGTGTCACCATAGCCTTACACACAGGAGCGGAGGATAGGGAAAAGATGATCGGGGTGAGCATACGTATACGCAGCTGAAAACACGGAAACCCATGCATTACCTGTCACTGGACACTGCACACAGGCCTAGGCTAAATTTACACTGTTAGGAAAGTCTCCCCGTAAACACGGCATGGACACAAGTATTGGGGCACCTCACATCCCACCTCCAGGGGCTTTTATAACCGCTCATCCTAGAGCCATAGCCAGAAAGTTCATCCATTTTTGCCATCTGGGAAGGGTTTTCATGAGATTTTGGAGTTGTCTGAGGGACTTATTGCCCATTTATGCACAAGAGCATTTGTGAGGTCAGATATGGATGTTGGACGAGGCTCACAACCTCCATTGCCGTTCATCCAAAAGGCGTTAGATGGGGCTGAGATCAGGGCTCTGCGCAGCCAGTCAGGTCATTCCACACAAATCTCCTCCAGCCATGTCTTTATGGACCTTGCGTTATACACAGGGCACAGTAATAGGGAACAGAAAAGGGTCCTCCCCAAACGTATCCTACAAATTGTCTTGTATCCTGAAGCATTAGGATTTCCCTTCACTGAGGCTAAGAGGCCGACCACTGAGAAACTCCTCATAGCACTGACCCACAAACTGTACACATGGCACAATGCTGTCAGGTAACATTCTCCTGGCCTTCACCAAACCCAGACTCGGCTATCAGACTGACAGAGAAGTGCAATGCATCACATCATAGAACACATTTCAACTTCTCATTTAATTGTCATGGGTGAGTCACTGGCGACTTGACAGTCATGTGGTTTCTGGCAATAGAAGGTCACAGCATTTTGCTTCCCAAAATGCTCCTCGACTTTCTATTGTTCCTGCTGTTGTTAATCATTATATTAGGTAGCTCTCCTGCTGGGTTTGCATCTCTTCCCCTTTAAGACCCATCGGAGCCCTCCTTCCATCCAGCTGCTGATTATCAGTATTCCCCTTGTGCTTATATAATCCCATCTTCCCTGAACTGGTGCTGGTGATATTATTCAGTTCATTCTAGCTCTGGTTGCAAGCAGGTGGCTTGTACTCATTTGTCATATTATTGTTGGAACTTGGCTGAACTTCTACCTGAGTAATCTGTGGATAAGTAGTTCCTGCATTTCCCCTGTGTGTCGTCCTTGTGTCACCTGTGTCATCTCTAGTGTTTAGCGGGGTTGATGAAGAGCTCATCCCACCTATTTCCTATTTAGGGTAAAGCACTAGGGATACTTCGAGTCAGGTATCCGGCTCGTCACATAGGTGCGGAACCTATCTAGGTTAGTGAGGGACCCCAGGGACCAGCTGTAGGTTTGGTCAGGGCTCACCATCTCCCCCTTCAATAGACACAGGGTTTTCCTTCTCTATCGCTTGGTACTTCTCCGTACCTAGCATGACAGTAAGGCTTGCATGCAACTCCCCCACCATGAAAACCTATGCCATGAGTCTCCAGGCGGGGGCGCAATGTTTGTGCTGAGGGGAATACCAAAGGAGGTTTGGACTCTGCAGTTATGGAGTCAGCAGAACGTTGGTGACTGTTATACTCTGTGTTCCTCAGCATTAGGAGACCCCTCATTCTATAACTATATGATCTCCCCTTTGTGACTGAGGTCCCTACCTTTTTCTGAGAATATCACTCACAGGTGATAGCGGAATATTTAGAAGGGAAGAAATACCATAATCTGACTTGTTATATTATAGGATGGCACCGGTTTTGGTGCACTACCTAGAACGAGACAAACTGTCATATCAGTGAAGGCAGACGGCATGGCCGAGATCAGATGTTATACACCGGGAGGCCATCGATGATTACCAGGTGTGTCCCAATACTTTTGTCCTTTTAGTGTATAAGCTACCGTCCCCAATATTTGACTACAAAATGGCAAACACAACAACGAGTGTCAGGAAACCAGTCCGAGGCCAAAAGGAACCTTTTTTTTACTTTCGGCCTATGCATGGAGCCAATGGATTCATTTTACATACGGTAGATACCAGGAAAGCATTAAATGTTCTCCACACACCAAATGGGAAAAGAGCCTTATAGGAAAAGTTCATCAGATTTTTACGTCACACAACTTTCTGGAGGCACACAAGAAAACTGCAGACGCATGCCGCTTACCATCCCGTGACTGGACTGTAATAGGGACAAAAAGACTGCAAGTAAGAAAGCAGCACGGAGACAAAGAAATCAGTACAAATGGTAGGATGCGATATCCAAATGTCACAATCTGACGGATCTGTCGCCAGATTTCACAATACAAACTGCATATTAAAGATTGGACAGGGTGAGACAGGTGTACTTACTTTTAAAACGCCTGTTAGAATTTCAGAGTAATCCTAAAATTACAACTGAACTTTTATTATTTATAAAATGCTCATTTTGACATTGGGCTGGAAACTTTCACAAAGGATTATGCAGCAATTTTTACATTTATTTTCAAAGTAAATATACCGACCTCTTAAGGTCTGAGAGATCTAAGCACCTTGTATTGTTACATCTGGAGACAGATCTGCTTTAACTTATCTAAAGTATAAATCAATTACCCAATGAGTGTGGAAAGGTACAAATTAATTAGTGCCTGTGTGAAGATCGCCCCGGAGTACCGACACTATTGTTTCTTCTTAGGCCAAGTTCACACTTCCGTTGTTTTGCATCAGTCACATGCGTTGCTTGGGCTGGGGACAAGTGAGTGAGTATGTGTGAGTGTGTGTGTGACTAACCAAAGCGCATTGCATGGTTACCCGATGGTTATCCTGGTTACGGGGGCGGGGAGCCAGAGAGCGCATGCGCAGCAAAATCCTACAGATCGCACTGCTCAAAAAACGTTACAGGCTGCGTTGCTCCCGCCCAGCGGTCAGTTAAAAAACGACTGACCGCAACGCAGCGGATGCAACGCAGCATCATCAGTCACAATCCGTCACTAATAGAAGCCTATGGGGAAAAACAGGATTCCTGCAAAATATTTTGCAGGATACCGTAATTCCTCAAGGCGACGGATTGTGACTGATGCAAAACAACGGAAGTGTGAACTTAGCCTAATACGTGACAAGCCCTGCAATGCCCTGATGATCGGTGGGGGTTCTGGTCCTGAGATACCCATTAATCACTTGTCACTACAATACTTTGCCGCTGAGTGTTTCTGAATATGTTAAATGTATACACTTTTACATCTGTGTACATTTTTACAAGTAACATACAGTAAAACCTCCTTTTTTCCCCTACTAAACGGAGATAGAATTACACAGGGTTAACACACGCAGACATGAAGCACCACAATCACATATTTGACCCTTTGACTATAATGAAAAAAATAGCATACTTTGAGTAGAAGTGTTCTTTGGAGGACATAATGATCCAATAGACTATATGATAAGGTCTGGTCCGCTTAAAGGGAACCTGACAGCAAAAAAAGGAAACCACTTTGATCCTCACAAGATCTCCTTCTCTACTCCCCTCTCACCTCCTCTTCCCACCATCGCATCCAAGATTTCTCCCGTGCCTCCCCCATATTCTGGAATGCTTTGCCACAACATATCAGACTCTCGCCTGCCTTGACAAGCTTCAAAAGGAACCTGAAGACCCACCTCTTCCGACAAGCCTACAACCTGCCGTAACCCGCAGTCTGATATAGCACCGCATGACCAGCTCTACCCTCACCTACTGTATCCTCACCTATTCCTTGTAGACTGTGAGCCCACGCAGGCAGGGTCATCTATCCTCCTGTACCAGTCTGTGTCTTGTACTGTTTATGATTATTGTACTTGTCCCTATTATGTACACCCCTTTCACATGTAAAGCGCCATGGAATTGATGGCGCTATAATAATAAATAATAATAATAATAATATTAATTTACCTGCAGTCACAGTGGTACTCTGCAGTCGAATACAGTTTTAGGCTATGTGCGCACGTTGCGTATTTGCATGCAGTTACGCTGTGATCTGCACCGCAGCGTAACTGCATGCGTCCTGCGTCCCCTGCACAATCTATGAAGATTATGCAGGAGACGTGTGCACGTGGCGTATTAGAGCGCAGCGCTTCGGCTGCTGCCCGAAGCGCGCGTTCTAGGAAGTGACATGTCACTTCTTTCCTGCGCTCTGCATGCAGCGCCCGCTCTGTCTATGGGAGGGGCTACACTAAGATTCATTACAGACTCTTTCAGCAGCGATTTGAAGCGCACGTGTGCTGTTCAAATCGCTGCAGAAATTTCTGCAGGGCAGAACGCTACGTGCGCACATAGCCTTAAGCATGTGCAGGTGACCAAAGAGACGTGCAGCTGCAGGGAGAAAATGAGGCTTTATTCTCGCTGCAGCCGCTTGCTTTGAGTTACCAGGACGGTAATGGGGCAGTGATCAGTCAGCGCTCACTACTCGGTGAGCGTGTAGTAATCAGGTCCCAGCTCTACACAAACACTGAAGAGCAGGATGTCAATCAAGGAGCAGGGGCCTGATTATGGCACGCTCACCGAGTACTGAACAGTGACTGATTGTGGCTCTGGAGACATCTCGATGACCGGAAGCGAAAGGCTGCAGGGAGATAGGACTTTTTTTGTTAATATTGATAGACAGGAGCAAGGTACCAGGACTCATTTCCATGAATTCAGCACACATCTTCTGTCACACACGCAATATTAAACTGTGAAGGGCCCATATACGTTTCTTGCACAGGGGCCTCCTCTGTGTCCTCCCCAGCACAGGTTTCCTTTAAGTAAATGAATGCATACATATAGGAATATACCTGAATACTTTCTTTGGATATTCAAGCATATACACCGGGCAGAAACCAGAAACGAGATGTGAGAAGGGACCTCACTCCTAAAAACGTATCAGCAATGGGAAATGTCAGTGAGGACACAAATGTGAGGACTGGGAGCGTCACAGGGAGCGGCTCACGCATCTATATAGATTTCACGTCCTGACACAGGAGGACAATCCAGATTTGGTGTAAAAGTAAAGAAAATGTGGACTACAAACCTTACTTCAAGTTTCTCAATATCTTCTTCCTCTACTTGAAACTGGGATTTCTTAGTGTAACTGCTTGACCTTGTCACCTAGAAAGAAAAAACAAAAAAACTTTTTTTGTTTTACTGGATATGGTCTATATCGAAGTCTCAGGAACACAGCACTGTCCTGCAGAGAAAAGGTGAGGAAGAAGATCCTAGGAAATACAGAATGACCTTTATACGCCATACTTATAGAGTGCGGAAATATGCTACGATGGGAATCTGCTCCATGATAATATATATAGACTACCAATTAGGAGTAGAACGTCAAATGCTATATATAAAAAAAAAATCACTGCAAGAACACACTGAATTAGTATGTAGTGATACGTGAGCACTACCATGCTCGGGTGCTGAGTACTCGTATCTAGTGATGAGCGGGCACTGCCATGCTCAGGTGCTCTGTACTCGTAACTAGTGATGAGCGGACACTACCATGCTCGGGTGCTCTGTACTCGTAACTAGTGATGAGCGGCACTGCCATGCTCAGGTGCTCTGTACTCGTAACTAGTGATGAGCGGGCACTACCATGCTCGGGTGCTCTGTACTCGTAGCTAGTGATGAGTGAGCACTACCATGCTCGGTACTCGTAACTAGTGATGAGCGGCACTGCCATGCTCAGGTGCTCTGTACTCGTAACTAGTGATGAGCGGGCACTACCATGCTCGGGTGCTTTGTATTCGTAACTAGTGATGAGCGGGCACTGCCATGCTCAGGTGCTCTGTACTCATAACTAGTGATGAATGCGCACTACCATGCTCAGGTGCTCAGTACTCGTAACTAGTGAGGAGCGGGCACTACCATGCTCAGGTGCTCTGTACTCATAACTAGTGATGAATGCGCACTACCATGGCTCAGGTGCTCAGTACTCGTAACTAGTGATGAATGCGCACTACCATGCTCGGGTGCTCAGTACTCGTAACTAGTGATGAATGCGCACTACCATGCTCGGGTGCTCAGTACTCGTAACTAGTGATGAATGCGCACTACCATGCTCGGGTGCTCAGTACTCGTAACTAGAGATGAATGCGCACTACCATGCTCGGGTGCTCAGTACTCGTAACTAGAGATGAATGCGCACTACCATGCTCAGGTGCTCTGTACTCGTAGCTAGTGATGAGTGAACACTACCATGCTCAGGTGCTCAGTACTCGTAACTAGAGATGAATGCGCACTACCATGCTCAGGCGCTCTGTACTCGTAGCTAGTGATGAATGCGCACTACCATGCTCGGGTGCTCAGTACTCGTAACTAGTGATGAATGCGCACTACCATGCTCGGGTGCTCAGTACTCGTAACTAGTGATGAATGCGCACTACCATGCTCGGGTGCTCAGTACTCGTAACTAGAGATGAATGCGCACTACCATGCTCGGGTGCTCAGTACTCGTAACTAGAGATGAATGCGCACTACCATGCTCAGGTGCTCTGTACTCGTAGCTAGTGATGAGTGAACACTACCATGCTCAGGTGCTCAGTACTCGTAACTAGTGATGAGCGGGCACTACCATGCTCAGGTGCTCGTAACCAGCAGTTAGATGCTCAGATGGACATGGCTCGAGTACCCAAGTATAATGGAAGTCAATAGAAAGCTCACGCATTTTTCATAAAGATTTCCTAGAAAAATACTTGAGTCCCCCATTCCATTATACTCAAATGCTCGAGTCGCGTCCATCTGAGCATCCAACTGCTCTTAACGAGTACCGAGCACCCGAGCATAGCAGTGCTTATCATCACTAGTTACGAGTACAGAGCACACGAGCATGGTAGTGCCCACTCATCACTAGTTACGAGTATCGAGCACCGGAGCATGGTAGTGCTCACTCATCACTAGTTACAAGTATCGAGCACCGGAGCATGGTAGTGCTCACTCATCACTAGTTACAAGTATCGAGCACCGGAGCATGGTAGTGCCCGCTCATCACTATTCATATGATAAAAATGCCATCTTCATTCACCTCGAAGTAGAATTTTTCGTTAAATTGTGGATTACTCGTTTTCTTCTTCACTTTGGTTTTCTTTTGGTCATTTCTAAAAGACAAGGAGTCACATAGCTCGTCAACACATAAAAGAAATAAGCTTCACAAGCCATCACCCAATCGGTATTGCTAAGCAAATTGCCTATAACAGGGGCCCCGCAGTCGTCCATCATGGTGGCTGTCATTTTACAGCTACTTTTTTTCTGGTAAAAATGACTGAAAATGTGACAAAGACTCAGAAATGAGCCTCCAATGCATATGTGGATGAAGCCTGGTTTGGCTTTCTTCCATTATGTTAATATTTCTGGGCCGTTTACATTTTATTCCCTTAGACATGCACACTACGGCCAGTCTCACAGGAACCCAGGTAACCAATCAGTATTTTATTGACGTGCACAAGCATAACCAAGGTACTGTTTATCAAAACTATAATGAGCAGTCCAGTAAGTGGCACATCACTGGAGTCAGGATCTCTGCCCGACAACACACTGACTGAAATTAAGTTCCTCTGGACGTGACCTTTTACAGTACAAAAGAAACCTCTTAGAATGGTATTTACCTAGATGGGCCAACGAGAGACACAGAGGCATATGGGTCGCAGCTCTGCCCGTTCACCAGAGGCAGCCCCTCACATTCTACAATACTGAAAGAGAAGAAAAAATACGGTCATGCCTTTGGATGGATCCATACAGAAGTGAATTAAAGGATCTTCAGATATATATTCAATATCAAAACAATTTAAAAAGGTGCATTAAAGGGGTTTTCTCATGAAATTTTTCAATATATCTTAATAGAGAAATCTGATTTTTATTCCCCCCTCCCCCTTTTTGCTGTACTGATCGTTCTGTCAATTCATGGGCTAAATCTGTATTCGGTGAAGGCAGACTTTCACATTACAGAGATAGGAGATGGTGGTTGCTGCTCATAAAAGTCTATGGAGAGGGGAGATGGTGGTTGCTGCTCATAAAAGTCTATGGAGAGGGGAGGAGAGGAGGAGAGAGGCGCTAGAGAACATTCTGCTGTAAGTTCACTTGGAAAGACAATTACCAGTCACCTGATATGTTGCAAAAACAGCTGGCAGCCTGAAGCGGATCCTGAGTGCACGATTGCAGCCACTGAAATGATTCATGGTTTCAGAAAAAAAATACTTTAAAGGTCCGGCTCCTTCCAGCGCTGCTGGCAATGATTGACTTTTGTCTTGCATAGTGACAAACCTGTCAGTCACCTGCAGCAGTGCTGGGAGGAGATGGCCAGGGGGGACCGCACTAGTGTCGCCTCCGGCCATGGTCCCCGGCCAGACCCATAAAATACTACTCATCTGAAACACTGAAGCATTTCAGAGAAAAATATACCTGACTGCAATCACTCAGCCCTGATCCTCTTCTGCTCACATCATAGGTTGCATTAATAAATTAGGTGGCAGGTTCCCTTTAAAAATATGTATAACAGGATGAACGTCAGTGGCTCTATTTTTCAGGGGGCCACATACTCGTATAAAAGACTAACATTCATATAGATCCAATCTAAAACGGACTGACCCACTAGGTGCCATTTTTGCTTTTAAAAATAGTATAAGGCCCCTTACACACTGCGTTTTTACTTACGTTCAGTGGTCCCGTCGGGGCATCCGTCCGAACCAGGGCCATTGACATAGTCAACTACGTTCAGGTGTCCGCCTGCAGAAAACGTATATGTACAAAAATGGTGCAAGACAGAGCACACGCTAACGGAGCCTGCTCCATAATAGTCAATGGCCCGTGTCAGCGCATGCGTCCGAAACATGTTTTGCGGAGTGGGGGGAGGGGAGGTTCGGACAGATGCTCCGACGGGACCACTGAAATCAAGTAAAAACGCAGTGTGAAAGTAGCCTTACACAGGCAGATCTAATGAGGACGTTAGAGTCAATGGAGAGTAAAATAATGTATATTTAGTCATAGCATAACTGCACCAGTAAGTGGCTTACAGAGGTGTGCATCACGCTGGCTGAAACAGTACAGTATAGGGGTGAGATTCAAAGGGGTATTCTCATCTTCAACATCCTACCCAATAGATAGTAGGTGTAGTAATAATAATATTAGCAAATATCTCCAATTAGTAATGTAGTATAGTTCTTCTGATCTCTTCCCTCATGTGCAGGGCATTGCAGCTTAGGTGTCCATGGTTACGACCACAGTTAGTTAGATGCTTGTGGTCGTAACCATGGACACCTAAGCTGCAATACCCTGCACATGAGGTAAGAGACATAGCTATATCAGGAGAACTATACTACATTACTAATTGGAGATATTTGCTAATTATTATTATTATTATTAGCAAATATCTTCAGTTAGTAATGTAGTATAGTTCTCCTGATATAGCAATGTCTCTTACCCCATGTGCAGGGCATTGCAGCTTAGGTATCCATGGTTACGACCACAAGCAAATAACTGTGGTAGTAACCATGGACACCTAAGCTGCAATGCCCTGCACATTAGGTAACAGACATGACTATATCAGGAGAACTATACTACATTTCTAATTGGAGATATTTGCTAATAATAATAATTTTTATTTCTATAGCGCCAACATATTCCACAGCGCTTTAAAATTCCGAGGTTCATATACAAACATAAGAAACCCTTATAGAAGATACAATAATTAAAGCAAAAAAAAAAAAAAAAAGACAACTGTGCTCGTAAGAGGGTGAGAGTGACATAAGGTACAGGTGCTTATTTACAATGATGGTCCAGCCATCTCCAAAAAATGGGGGATAGATAAAAGGCTGCATGAGCCACTCACCAGCCAATCTTTGTAATGCTTTGGCTACGGTGGAGTTTGAGGGAGATTAATGTTCTGATATTAGGGAGGGTGATGGGCCACCATAAAAAGATGTTTTTAAGAAGCGTCTGAAGTTGTACAAGTTGTAGATCATCCTAATTTCTTGGGGTAGAGCATTCCAGAGGACTGGTGCAGCTCGGAGAGGTTTTAGAGCCGGCATAATATTATTATTATTACACCTACTACATATTGGGATAGGATCTTAGAGATGGAATAACCCTTTAGAGTCTGGGCTCTAAAATTGCACAACATGACCACTATTGGGGTTTCAGAGAGTAGAATCGTATGTAAAAAGCCCCCTAGGATTCACATTCAGCACCGATAAGATACAAATAATTAGAGAATTTGTCAAGAAATCCAGTAAAAAGATTATCTCAAGCAGTAACATGTAAAATACATAGAGGCATAATGGCTGTCTTTTATGAGACGCGGCCCTGCTGTTTGCATAAGGTTTATACAGCCGGTGAGTTTGTGGCATTCTTCATCCCTGGCAGGCTGGCAGAAGAGGTTAACTGGAATTTGTATTTATTCAAAGCCTCTGTGCAGCCGCCTACGCTTCCTCTCTGCGCGAGTCACGGAAAAAAGGAAGTGTCCTGGTGGCTTTCAGAGCCGGTCACACTGACCACCGAGCATTGCTCACTGCACATGTGCACAATCCGCCCAGATATACTTACTGTACCATGAGCTGCTGCACCGATCCATTGTCAGTAATCAGCTCATTTAGCTTCAGCTCCAGGTGGAGCTTTCCCTGCGAGACACAACAATTATATGTCAGGCACCGCACACCGACATCTCACAGCTCAAAAGTCACAGTGAAATGACACATGATGGGGAAGGATTACGGAGAGAAGGATAATGCATTAATGGGAAAAGATCTAGAGCATGACTGCAGGCGGGGAACAGACCGCACTGAGATGTTACAAACGCCTGCGCTCTTTTTGTTTGCATTGCAAAATGGCAACAAATTATTAGGAGCGATACCTTTAAAAGCTAACAAAGCACAATGGACTCATCATCAGGCAAGTTTACAAAGGTTTGATACATGGTGGGCGGCACAGTGGCTCAGTGGTTAGCACTGCAGTCTTGCAGCGCTGGGGTCCTGGGTTCAAATCCCACCAAGGACACCATCTGCAAGGAGTTTGTATGTTCTCCCCGTGTTTGCGTGGGTTTCCTCCGGGTACTCCGGTTTCCTCCCACACTACAAAGACATACAGATAGGGACTTTAGATTGTGAGCCCCATTGGGGACAGTGTTCCTGATGTATGTAAAGCGCTGCGGAATATGTTAGCGCTATATAAAAATAAAGACTTGATACATACAGTAACAGACAAAAGTCTGGAAACACTTGTTAATGAAATGGTTTCCCTTGCTTTTATTGGAATGTGCACATAGTAAAATCAGACTAAAGGCAGCAAACCACAAATGAACACACACGGAAACAAGGAGTAAACAAACCATAAATCAGAATATGTGTAAAGGGGGCTTTACACGCTGCGACATCGCTAATGTGGAGTTGTTGGGGTCACGGAATTTGTGACGCACATCCGGCCGCATTAGCGATGCCGTTGCGTGTGACACCGATAAGCAATTTTGCATCGTTGAAAAAACGTGCAAAATCGCTAATTGGCGACATGGGGGTCCATTCTTAAAAATCGTTACTGCAACAGTAACGAAGTTGTTCCTCGTTCCTAAAGCAGCACACATCGCTGCGTGTGACACCGCAGGAAACAGGAAGCTCTCCTTACCTGCCTCCTGGCTGCTATGCAGAGGGAAGGAGGTGGGCGGGATGTTACGTCCCGCTCATCTCCGCCCCTCCGCTGCTATTGGGCGGCGGTTCAGTGACGCTTCAGTGACGTCGCTGTGACGCCGCACGGACCGCCCCCTTAGAAAGGAGGCGGTTCGCCGGTCACAGCGACGTCGCCGGACAGGTAAGTATGTGTGACGGCTCTGGGTGATGTTGTGCGGCATGGGCAGCGATTTGCCCGTGTCGCGCAACAGATGGGGGCGGGTACCCACACTAGCGATATCGGGACCGATATCGCAGTGTGTAAAGTAGCCTTTAGGCCAGGGGTGGACAATTAATTTTCCCATGGGGCCGCATAAGAAATTGGGATTGGTTTAGAGGGCCGGACTAATATAATTACCTCAGGTCTACCCAATATACTACATCACTACACCCCCTCCATATACTACACCTGTAATAAACTACATCACTACACCCCTATATACTATACCTGTATTATACTACACTCCCTCCATATACCTGTAATATACTACACCCCCATATACACCTGTATTATACTGCACCACTATATAATACACCTCCGATATACTACATCATTACACCCCTATATACTACACCTGTAATATACTACATCACTACACCCCATATACACCTGTAATATAGTACACCTCCATATAGCACACCTGTAATATACTACACCTCCATATAGCACACCTGTAATATACTACACCTCCATATAGCACACCTGTAATATACTACACCTCCATATAGCACACCTGTAATATACTACACCTCCATATAGCACACCTGTAATATACTACACCTCCATATAGCACACCTGTAATATACTACACCTCCATATAGTACACCTGTAATATACTACACCTCCATAAAGTACACCTGTAATATACTACATCACTACACCCCATATACTACACCTGTAATATAGTACACCCCTATATAGCACACCTGTAATATACACCTCCATATAGCACACCTGTAATATACTACACCTCCATATAGCACACCTGTAATATACAGTTAGGTCCAGAAATATTTGGACAGTGACACAAGTTTTGTTATTTTAGCTGTTTACAAAAACATGTTCAGAAATACAATTATATATATAATATGGGCTGAACACTCCCAGCTGCAATATGAGAGTTTTCACATCCAAATCGGAGAAAGGGTTTAGGAATCATAGCTCTGTAATGCATAGCCTCCTCTTTTTCAAGGGACCAAAAGTAATTGGACAAGGGACTCTAAGGGCTGCAATTAACTCTGAAGGCGTCTCCCTCGTTAACCTGTAATCAATTAAGTAGTTAAAAGGTCTGGGGTTGATTACAGGTGTGTGGTTTTGCATTTGGAAGCTGTTGTTGTGACCAGACAACATGCGGTCTAAGGAACTCTCAATTGAGGTGAAGCAGAACATCCTGAGGCTGAAAAAAAGAAAAAATCCATCAGAGAGATAGCAGACATGCTTGGAGTAGCAAAATCAACAGTCGGGTACATTCTGAGAAAAAAGGAATTGACTGGTGAGCTTGGGAACTCAAAAAGGCCTGGGCGTCCACGGATGACAACAGTGGTGGATGATCGCCGCATACTTTCTTTGGTGAAGAAGAACCCGTTCACAACATCAACTGAAGTCCAGAACACTCTCAGTGAAGTAGGTGTATCTGTCTCTAAGTCAACAGTAAAGAGAAGACTCAATGAAAGTAAATACAAAAGGGTTCACATCTAGATGCAAACCATTCATCAATTCCAAAAATAGACAGGCCAGAGTTAAATTTGCTGAAAAACACCTCATGAAGCCAGCTCAGTTCTGGAAAAGTATTCTATGGACAGATGAGACAAAGATCAACCTGTACCAGAATGATGGGAAGAAAAAAAGTTTGGAGAAGAAAGGGAACGGCACATGATCCAAGGCACACCACATCCTCTGTAAAACATGGTGGAGGCAACGTGATGGCATGGGCATGCATGGCTTTCAATGGCACTGGGTCACTTGTGTTTATTGATGACATAACAGCAGACAAGAGTAGCCGGATGAATTCTGAAGTGTACCGGGATATACTTTCAGCCCAGATTCAGCCAAATGCCGCAAAGTTGATCGGACGGCGCTTCATAGTACACATGGACAATGACCCCAAGCATACAGCCAAAGCTACCCAGGAGTTCATGAGTGCAAAAAAGTGGAACATTCTGCAATGGCCAAGTCAATCACCAGATCTTAACCCAATTGAGCATGCATTTCACTTGCTCAAATCCAGACTTAAGACGGAAAGACCCACAAACAAGCAAGACCTGAAGGCTGCGGCTGTAAAGGCCTGGCAAAGCATTAAGAAGGAGCAAACCCAGCGTTTGGTGATGTCCATGGGTTCCAGACTTAAGGCAGTGATTGCCTCCAAAGGATTCGCAACAAAATATTGAAAATAAAAATATTTTGTTTGGGTTTGGTTTATTTGTCCAATTACTTTTGACCTCCTAAAATGTGGAGTGTTTGTAAAGAAATGTGTACAATTCCTACAATTTCTATCAGATATTTTTGTTCAAACCTTCAAATTAAACGTTACAATCTGCACTTGAATTCTGTTGTAGAGGTTTCATTTCAAATCCAATGTGGTGGCATGCAGAGCCCAACTCGCGAAAATTGTGTCACTGTCCAAATATTTCTGGACCTAACTGTACAACTCCATATAGTACACCTGTAATATACTACACCTCCATATAGTACACCTGTAATATACTACACCCCTATATACACCTGTAATATACTACATCACTACACCCCATATACTACACCTGTAATATAGTACACCCCCATATAGTACACCTGTAATATTCTACACCTCCATATAGCACACCTGTAATATACTACACCTCCATATAGCACACCTGTAATATACTACATCACTACACCCCATATACTAATATAGTACACCCCCATATAGTACACCTGTAATATACTACATCACTACACCCCTATATAGCACACCTGTAATATACTACACCTCCATATAGCACACCTGTAATATACTACACCTCCATATAGCACACCTGTAATATACACCTCCATATAGCACACCTGTAATATACTACATCACTATACCCCCCATATACTACACCACTATATACACCTCCATATAGCACAGCTGTAATATACTACACCCCCATATGTCACACACCCTGCTCCCCATACAGCCTGCACCCCCATATCACACACACTACACCCCATACAGCCTGCACCCCCATATCACATACACTACACCCCCATATGTCACACACCCTGCTCCCCATACAACCTGCACCCCCATATCTCACACACCCTGCTCCCCATACAACCTGCACCCCCATATCTCAGACACACTGCTCCCCATACAGCTTGCACCCCCCAGATCACACAAACTACACCACGATATGTCACACACCCTGCCCACATATCTCACCCTGCCTGTACACCAACTTACCCCTTTCAAACACTCTGCACCCCTTCACATCCTTCTGTCAGTCTGCAGCCCTCATATGCCACTCACCCTGCAACTCCATCTTCCCTCTTATGCCACTCACCCTGCAACTCCATCTTCCCTCATATGCCGCTCACCCTGCAACTCCATCTTCCCTCATATGCCACTCACCCTGCAACTCCATCTTCCCACATATGCCACTCACCCTGCAACTCCATCTTCCCACATATGCCACTCACCCTGCAACTCCATCTTCCCACATATGCCACTCACCCTGCAACTCCATCTTCCCTCATATACCACTCACCTTGCAGCTCCATCTTCCCTCATATGCCACTCACCCTGCAACTCCATCTTCCCTCATATGCCGCTCACCCTGCAACTCCATCTTCCCTCATATGCCACTCACCCTGCAACTCCATCTTCCCTCATATGCCGCTCACCCTGCAGCTCCATCTTCCCTCATATACCACTCATCCTGCAGCTCCATCTTCCCTCATATGCCACTCACCCTGCAACTCCATCTTCCCTCATATGCACTCACCCTGCAGCTCCATCTTCCCACATATGCACTCACCCTGCAGCTCCATCTTCCCACATATGCACTCACCCTGCAACTCCATCTTCCCTCATATGCCCCTCACCCTGCAGCCCCCTCCCTCTCATGTCCCCTCTTTTCTCATTACCAGTCATCATGTGTCCACATCTCCGTCAGGATTCAGTATCTTTGCTTTCTGCCCGGCATCCTGTGTCTCCTCCCACACAGTCACATGGGCGTGACGTCATCGCAGGTCCTGCAGCAAGAATTATTCTGTCTGCTGTGCTGCTCCTTCTCCTGCAGTGCGGGCGGGAACTTTTAAAATGACACACGCAGCGCAATACTGACAACGTCAGAGCGCGCGCGTGTGTCACTGACAATTAGTGCCGGCAGGGAACAGAGGAAAGACTCCTGCGTTCCGCTGCCTGCACTTACTGTGCAGACCTGCACAGGATCTCTCCCTGCTCGGAACGCTGCAGCCCGGCTCCACTGCACCGGCTGAAGACGGGCGGGCCGGTCACAGAGAGTAGGCGGGCCGGATGTGGCCCGCGGGCCGCCCCTTGCCCAGGTCTGCTTTAGGCTATGTTCACACGTGGCATCTTTTTGCCAGTGCATCTTGGGAGCATCAAAAATGCAACAAAAAAGCATCACGGCAAAAACCCAATGCATTTTTAAGTCAAATCTATTGACTGGAAGGTCTCCAAAACGCTGCAAAAATGCAGAAATAACTGACATGCTGCATCTTCAAAAACGCAGCCAAGATGCAGCCAACAAAAGATGCCCAGTGTGGACAGCAAAATAGAAATCTCATACTTTACTGGGGGAAGGAAATGCATGCATTTAGGTGCATCTTTGTGGTGTCAAAAACACACCAAAGATGCATCAAAAGATGCTCCGTGTACACTTAGACTTAAATCTTAAGTTTCCTCAAAGTCGCCCCCCCCCCTTTACTCAAATGACAGCTTAAAGAGGTGGTTCACTGCTCTGCAGTAGTGAACACATCTCTGTAAAACACAATACCTTGTGTTGCCAATTCAGCCTCTAAGCGGCGCTATCGCGGTCCGCCCTTCCCCATTGCGTGACACCCCCACCCTCCCCGGGTTCTGTGACTTCTGGGATCCGGTGAGGTCAGGTCAATTTCCAGTTGACCTGACATCACCGATGTAGGCTCCAGTCTTCCTGAGTGACTGGGCTGTGGGCGGAGTTTCACCGCTCAGCACACCCAGCATCGCTCCTGCTTGTGGCGCTCTGCTCCAGGAAAGGAAGATGAAGAATTACCTCTGCTGCATCATCAGTTACCAGCCTCAAAAACTGCAAATTGACAGCACTTCAGAGAACAGCTCTCATAAATGATGCACAGACATCAAGTAGTAGACAAATCTCAACATTAACTGTCCAGAGGAGACTGCGGAAGTGAGCCTTTAAAGTTAAATTGCTGCAAAGCAGCCACTAATGAGAACTACAAACAAGAAGATACTTTTTTGGGGGTAAATAACACAAGGACTGGGCATTGGTCTGATGAGTACTAATGAGAGACTTTTGGTACCGACCGCCATGTCTTTGTGAGACACTAAAAAAAAAAAAGTGATCAGGTGGCGAAGCGCGCGTGTGTGTGTGTGTGTTTGTATATATTATACCCCCCAATATATATATATATATATATATATATATATATATATATATATATATATATATATATATATATATATATATATATATATATATATATATATATATATATATATATATATATATATATATATATATATGGAATGTGGCAGTATTGGGGGGGAAATGTAGCAGTATGGGGGGGAAATGTAGCAGTATGGGGGGGAAATGTAGCAGTATGGGGGGGAATATAGCAGTATGGGGGGGAATATAGCAGTATGGGGGAGAATGTAGCAGTATGGGGGAGAATGTAGCAGTATGGGGGAGAATGTAGCAGTATGGGGGAGAATGTAGCAGTATAGGGGAGAATGTAGCAGTATAGGGAGGGAAATGTAGCAGTATAGGGAGGGAAATGTAGTGGTATAGGGGAGTATATAGCGATATAAGGGAGTATTTGGCAGTATAAGGGGGTATATAGCGGTCTAAGGGGGTATATAGCGGTCTAAGGGGGTATATAGCGGTCTAAGGGGGTATATAGCGGTCTAAGGGGGTATATAGCGGTCTAAGGGGGTATATAGCGGTCTAAGGGGGTATATAGCGGTCTAAGGGGGTATATAGCGGTCTAAGGGGGTATATAGCGGTCTAAGGGGGTATATAGCGGTCTAAGGGGGTATATAGCGGTCTAAGGGGGTATATAGCGGTCTAAGGGGGTATATAGCGGTCTAAGGGGGTATATAGCGGTCTAAGGGGGTATATAGCGGTCTAAGGGGGTATATAGCGGTCTAAGGGGGTATATAGCGGTCTAAGGGGGTATATAGCGGTCTAAGGGGGTATATAGCGGTCTAAGGGGGTATATAGCGGTCTAAGGGGGTATATAGCGGTCTAAGGGGGTATATAGCGGTCTAAGGGGGTATATAACGGTCTAAGGGGGTATATAGCGGTCTAAGGGGGTATATAGCGGTCTAAGGGGGTATATAGCGGTCTAAGGGGGTATATAGCGGTCTAAGGGGGTATATAGCGGTCTAAGGGGGTTTATAGCGGTCTACGGGGGTATATAGCGGTCTAAGTGGGTATATAGCGGTCTAAGGGGGTATATAGCGGTCTAAGGGGGTATATAGCGGTCCAAGGGGGTATATAGCGGTATAAGGGGGTATATAGCGGTATAAGAGGGTATATAGCGGTATAAGAGTATGGGGTCCTCCCGGTTGGTAACCTTTTACATGGGAGAGTACAATATAAATACAATATAAAATATATTGAACTATCGAGTAAAAGTTCTCCTCTAGTATTGGCCACTGAAACCCTTGCAGAAATTTCCATCTGCTTCTTTGTCATCAATGACATCTTTTACGATGGCCTAAAACATTGCGTTACTTGAGGACCGAAAGACGAGAAGCTCAAAAGAAAGTGAAATGGTGATAAAGCATACAATTATCAAAACATCCATATCATTGATCAACTCTCGCTTTCACCTAATTGTTTATGGATTAAAAAAATTCTAAAAAAAAATTAACATTAGTTTAAACCAGATTTAGTTATTATGCCTTGGTTAAATAGCTCCAGCATATTCCATACATGATCATCACTGTCCCCATCGAGGCTCACAATCTACATTCCCTTTCAGTCTTTGCAGTGTGGGAGGAAACCGGAGAATGTGGTGAAAACCCACGCAAATACGGGGAGAACCTACAAACTCTTTGCAGATGTTGTCCTTGGTGTTATTTGATCCCAGGACCCCAGCGCTGCAAAGCAACAGTGCTAACCACTGAGCCACCATGAGGAGCATTACTGATGCCTGAATGTCCCAGGACTGGTTCCCCAGAAATCAGCCAGGCTCTGAAAAAAAAACATCTATAAAATGGGTGCGCTCAGCTTCATTCTTCAGGAGCGCACCGCTCCCCTGCCTGCTGGCTTCCTGGGTGTGATGTGCTCCTGCAGATAAACCGCTCAGACCATCGGCCCGGTGACTCCATTGGTCTGAACTGAGCGCTTTCCAATGCTGTACCAGGGGAGTAGTGCTGAGATACTGAATCTACCCGGACCTAACAAGTTTCTGTATAGCAAAAAGATTGCATGTAGGAAAACGGCCACTCTGATGGGACTTGTAACAAAAGTAATGAGCTGTAAACGTGATGGCCAGTTAACGGGGTTTTCCACCATTGGGAACAATTTTTCTGACTTAAATACTTGTATTTTTGGCTAAAAAAATCATTGTTGGAATTGGGTTTTCTTAAAAAAAAAAAAATGTAGTTTGCCTTCGACGGCCACTGTGCTGTCTATTGCTGGCTGCAGAATGGGTAAGGCTGCTTTCACACATCCTTTTTTTGCCGTCCGGCAAAATCCGGCAAAAAAAATAATGCAACGGATCTGGCGAAAAAACGGATCCGTTGCATCAGTTTTTTCCATGCGTTCCTTCTGTTTTTTGACGTATACTGAACATACGCAGTTCAAAAAACAGATCCGTCGTTGGATTCTGTCATATGCCGGATGATGAAGGATCTGGTGCCCATAGGCTTTCATTGTAACTCACGGATCCGGCGCCATACGGTTTTTCGCCGGAGACAAAAAACGCTGCAAGGAGAGTTCCATCCGGCCGCCGGATCAGCAATTTACGCCGGATCCGGCAAAAGCCGGATGCAACACAAGGCCGTGCGGCACCATCCGGCACTAATACAAGTCTATGGGGGGAAAGAACGGATCCGGCAGCAACACACGCCGGATCCGTTCTTTACCGAATTTTGCCGCACGGCAAAAACAAGATGTGTGAAAGCAGCTTTAACTGTGAACCCATTAGTGAGCTTGTTCTGGGTGAAATGGGAGAATTTGTAAATCTTCTCCTTTTCTGAGCTCCTCTCAGCTGATTTATCAAAACAGACCACATCAAAGTTGGATGTGCAGTGAAACAAAGTCTGTAAAAGAAAAAACAATGTAACATTTCTAATGAAACTGAATTGCAGAAATGATGTTTTGCCCCAAATAAATGCATTTAAGTAACAAAATATAAATATATACATATAGTCAATCTATATCAATGAGGAGCATTAGAATCGAAAGTGTCCGAGTCAAGTCTGCAGGAGGCTGAATATTGATCCGGGTCTAAAAGGTCAGACATAACTAAAGTATCCCATAGTAAGAGACATAAATGAAAAGCCCGACATGTCAGGGCAGAGCTAGAAACAAGCGTGGGCATGTCTGAGAGTAAACACCATCAGAGGTTTCTGTACTAGGTCCTGGTACAGGCCTCCCGTGGCTGCCGCGCTCACCCCCAGCTTCCTTATTATCTAGCCCACAGTCTACTTAGTGAAATACGAGCCGGCCGGGCAACGGATCAGATGCCGGATAGTCTGTCCTGTAGCAGGTCCTACGGCGCGGACACAACACCGTTACCACTATTGTGTCTCACTATGTTGTTATTCTTACTGGTGATGGAAGGTGCCCACACACATTAGACTTCGGTGGGCTGATGAACCCATGCTCATCAGACTAAAGGTGGTGTCACACATAGCGACGCAGCAGCAATCACAACCAGCGATCTGACCTTATCAGGATCACTGGTGCGTCGTTACATGGTCGCTGGTGAGCTGTCAAACAGGCAGATCTCACCAGCGACCAGTGACCAGCCCCCAGCCAGCAGCGACGCGTGGAAGCGTAAACTAAGGTAAATATCGGGTAACCAAGGAAAGCACTTCTCTTGGTTACCCGATATTTACCTTAGTTACTAGCGTCCGCCGCTCTCACGCTGCCAGTGCCGGCTCCCTGTTCCCTGCACTCCGCAGAGTGAGAGCGGCAGACGCTAGTAACTAAGGTAAATATCGGGTAACCAAGGAAAGGGCTTCTTGGTTACCTGATGTTTACCGTGGTTACAGCTTACCGCAGGCTGCCAGACGACGGCTCCCTGCTCGCTGCAGTTCGTCGCTCTCTCGCTGTCACACACAGTGATGTGTGCTTCACAGCGGGAGAGCAACGAGCAAAAAATGAAGCAGGACATTCAGCAACGACCAGTGACCTCACAGCAGGGGCCAGGTCGTTGCTGGATGTCACACACAGCGACAGCGATGGGACGTCGCTGCCACGTCACAGAAAATGTCCGCACCTACAGACAGCGACGGGTTTGGCCTAGACTCTAATGTGTATGGGGGGAACCAGCCAACTGATTGTCGGGGAATATGTCGATTGGACATATCTGCCTTTGGACTGCCGATTGCTGTGCTCTTCCCAAGTTAAGGCTACTTTCACACATCCGGTTTGAGCAGTGCGGCTCAATCCGGCTGTGAAACCTATGCAACGGATGCAGCGAAAACACCGCATCCTTGGCATAAGTTTTTACATGCCGCCTGTGGATCTGATGTGGCGACATCTCCTTCACTCGTGTATTGTGTCACAACTACAGCAGGTGAGCACAACCTCTTGGTGTCTGTATCACTGTCTATTGGATAAGGGTACATGCCATGATCAGGACCCGATGCATCCTGGACGCGGAAGATCCTGACCTGCGGGGCTACTAGTCTCCTCCCTTGATCAGGGTTCAAGGAGCTGCGATCTCCTCGCTGTGTTCTCCCTATAGAGTACGCTTGTGACTCCACAACAAAAAGTTGACATGCTGCGGCTCGGAAAGCTGCACCACAGGTCAGTTTACACATCAGGCCATACACACACAGTGGGTATGGGATTCGTAGAAATCCCATCCACTGTGCTTGTACTATACATCGCAGCGTTTGGGACGCAGCTGAAGCATTGTGCGTCCAAAACTCTGCAAACACTGATCATGAGCACGTATCCGTAGACCTCATCTGCCCCTTTATTAACCAGAATTTCCTTCCTCATCGAAAGCACAGGAGCGATTGGCCGAACAAATGCTTCCGTGTATGGGAGAGTCTTCATCCCACTACTTTTAAGTCTATGGGGACCTTCGATTATCCTGTGATTTAAAGAAATTGCTTGCGATTACAAAGGAAGGATCTGCTTTCTTTCCACAAACAGCAGGAGTTTTGTCCCAGCGTTGTCTGGTTTTGTAGCACAGTGCCAGTATCTTAAATGAGGACGAGGTGCGATACCAGACGTAGCCCATGGACAGATGGCAAAATGTGCAACGCTCCCCTCCAACCTGCCGCCCACCCAAAAAGAAAAAAAGACACCAAGTTGAGATATGAGGGTTGGGGGAGGGAGGGGGGGATGAAGCATTACACGACTTGTGTTCTTTTTATGCCAATCTTAAAAAGAAAAAAAAATAGAATTCTAGTTAAAAAAAAAAAAAAAAAAACAACAAAAAACGGAATGTTATTTCTTGCTGAGCACATCCCACGTCCCTTATGCTTCTGCTTCTTTCACTTGCAAACAACGGAAGCGGTACGGCAGATCTCAGGCTGGAGAACACAACATAATGAGATTTCCATAAAGAAAAAAAGAACACTCTGGCACCGAATGGGATTTTATGTAACGTTACCTGGACTTCAGAATTAGAATCTATGGGTTGGAGTGGAAACCAGGGCTCTTTACCATAGTACCTGCACAAATCCTCTTTTTTAATGGCAACCTTTCCTGTGGGAAAACATCATGAAAAAAGTGTTTTTAAATAATCATATCGAAATATATTGTGCACTATATATATATATAAAATACAATGGCTAAATGGCAGGGTCACGTTATAAAAGGGAAAGACTTAATGCCGCAAAATTAGACAGCACAACGTATATAGCGCTCTATAAAATTGTAGGATTTCGGACCCAAGTCTCTTATGACCAAGCAAAAAGAGCATTTATTGTGGCAATGCCACACTTTCTATCAATCTTTTCCAACAATTGAGAAGGCAGGAGTAAATTAAAGACGTTGTCCACTACTAACGCATTTCATTCTTTATTCATCAATTGTGCTATTAACCCCTTCAGCCCCGGGGCACTTTCCGTTTTTGCGTTTTTTGTTTTTTGCTCCCCTTCTTCCGAGAGCCGTAACTTTTTTATTTTTCCGTCAATCTTGCCATATGAGGGCTTGTTTTTTGCGGGACGAGTTGTACTTTTAAATGAAACCATAAGTTTTACCATATAGTGTACTGGAAAGCAGCAAAAAAATTCCAAGTGTGGAAAAATTGCAAAAAAAGTGTGATGGCACAATAGTTTTTGGGATCTTTTATTCACGGTGTTCACTATATGCTAGAACTGATGTGTGGATATGATGCCTGAGGTCGGTGCGAGTTTGTAGACACCAAACATGTATAGGTTTACTTGTATCTAAGGGGTTAAAAAAAATTCACAAGCTTGTCCAATAAAAGTGGCGTACGTTTTGCGCCATTTTCCGAAACACGTTGAGTTCTCATTTTTTGGGATCTATGGCTCAGTGACTGCTTATTTTTTGCGTCTCGAGCTGATGTTTCTAATGGTAGCATTTTTGCGCAGATGCTACGCTTTGATCGCCTGTTATTGCATTTTGCGTAAAACTTGCGGCGACCAAAAAACGTAATTTTGGTGTTTGGAATTTTTTTGCCACTACGCCGTTTACCAATCAGATTAATTGATTTTATATTTTGATAGATCGGGCATTTCTGAATGCGGCGATACCAAATATGTGTATATTTATTTTTTTTTAACCCTTTAATTTTCAATGGGGGGAAAGGGGGGGTGATTTAAACTTTTAGGTTTTTTGTTTTTTTTTTTAAAATGTTTTAAAAATTTTTTTTTATTTTACTAGTCCCCCTAGGGGGCTATAGCGATCAGCAATCCGATCGCTGATCGCTACCTGCTGATCACAGCTATACCGCTGTAAACAGCAGAAATAGTCACTTTCTTTTTTCCTCTGCTCCGTGCCGAGGAAAAAGGAAAGTAAAACTTCTTAGCAGCAGGCGTCATCACATGACCCTGTGCTACGATGGCAACCACCAAACGTCACGTGATCACTCACGTGACATCCGGAGGGGGCGGCGGTAAGTAGAAAACATGGCCGCGCACATATAGATCTCGCTGCCAGACTTTGGCAGCGAGATCTAAGGGGTTAATGTTCCGGGTGGAATGCGATTCCACTCGGAACATGTAGGCACACATGTCAGCTGTTGAAAACAGCTGATATGTGTGCCGATCCACGCCACCTGCCCGCGGCAGGGGGCGGGGCTTACCGGGACACGATCCATGACGGAAAGATCCGTCCATGGTCGTGAAGGGGTTAAGTGGCAGTAAATGTATCCATGCTCTTATAATAATATAAACCTTTCATCATGCAGATCGTATCACTTGGTATCTGCTAACAGCAGCTCTGATGTCTGCATTCATCCTTTCTCCTCCCCAGGCTTACTGTGCTCTATAACTACAAAGTTCCATCATACATTGCAGTGGCCTGTGAGCCAGCACTTAGCTCGCCCCCCTCCATTCTCCACCTTGCACTGCTGAAGATATTGCGAAATACCAAGTGTCAGAGCAGCCCAGGGTAGGCACCAGCCCATCTGGCAATTGCCAGATAGCCAGTACAGCCTTGTTACTGTGTTTGTTATGCATATTTTGTCACTTTTCAGCTGTCCACATCAGAGATTGGATTACCTAAACCCTTTGTTTTTGAAATGCAAATTGCAGCACTCCACAAGGAAAGGTGTTGGCCCCTGCTGTTACTGCCAAGTGAAACTGTCAACTCAGCTTGTGTGTGGCAGTCTAATTGTGTCTTCAGGAGACATGCTCAGGTATAGCTGTTATTCACTCCTTATTGTCCACATTCACCATCAGGAGCCCATTGACAACTTCCTTTCCTTTGGTCTGATTTCTGTGCTGGGAAAGGAAGTAAAAGAGGAGGAAGAAGAATCTGCATAACAATCCAGTACTATGTGATCCCTGCTGAGATGCGCTCATAGAAGCTATACACCTAACACAAGCATATTACAAAAGTTATTGTTTTAAAGAGCTATAATATATGGCAAGGGGGTGAAAAAGTAATGGAAAACCCCTTTAATTGCATAGGGCAGTGTAACCCATCAAGTGGAACTTGAACTTAGGTATATGCATTACAAGGGCGTTTCACTACTATGACATTAATGACCTGAGATAGCTGATAGATCAGTGGGGTCTGACACCTGGCACCTACCCCCACCGATCAGCAGTCATTAGATCTGCCGGTGGCAGGTTAGTTACCAAACTGCACAGCTCGGCTCCATCAGCTGTATGGAGGAGCTGCTGTGAACTAACGACCAACTCCTATTAACGGACCCAAAGATCAAGTGAAAGCTGGCCTCTGATTATTTGGGGTACCAAAGTTACATTGTCTCAGAGATCCTTGCCCCTATTCACATTCATGTCAGCCGCACCCACCAACACTGATGGTTTTGCCTGACATTTTAATGATATGGGGGTACCGACGAACCAATCTCCGCTGGAGATGATGATAGTGGATGTCCTATTCTGGATTGCTTTATTTTCCTGAAGATGAGCCGCTGGCAGAGATTTACTATGGAAAAACAGTTGTGGATCTTTTTCTCACAGCTTTGAGTAGCGCCATTCCTGTTATTTCTGGTATAAATGTATTAATAAATTGACAACTGGGTGTAGCCAAATAGGGGTGTGTCCCTGCAGTTTGACAGCAACCAATCAGTGCTTGTAGGGACACCCCACTGACACGATGAATTTGATGAACTAGCTGCAATTTGATTCATACATTTCCAAAAAAAAAACAACAAAGGCACAAAAGCAAAGTTATAGTAAAAGATGCTCCCAATTTGAGAACACAAGTATTAATTACAATATGTCAGGAGAGAGCATCTTAGAAACTTGTCACTAGGCTCAGGGCTGGAAAACCATGGATTATTGCAGCTGGGGGAAAAAACAAAAAAAAAAAAAAAAAAGGTGAAGGTGGCCGAAGAGAAGTCCAAGACTGAAGTCCAGAGCCATCAAGGCCAAACACGGAGATGAAGACGAGGGCAGCACACCCCATCTTCACACAGACCAGCGACTTATTGTCAGGTGAACAATGCAAAGACTCCTGGAAGGATTGCCCAAGCCACGGAAGTCATTATGAGATGGATTCAGTCATGGGGATAGAGTCTTGAACTTCCTGGCAGCTGCAAAAATGCAGCCTGACGGGAAAACGCTTGATAGTCTCCACCACAAAACCACGGCACAGGTCTGAGAGGAGATAGAGCTCAACCCGCAAATCCTTTCCTCTTCCTCATTAGTGATCACACAGCCTGTATCCAGATCTGACAAGCAGGGGGGGATTCACCGATGCCGAATAATAAATCAAATTCACAGCGGCGTAACTTACAGGGAACCAATCACCGGGATTTTCGTACAGAACCTAAAGCCAGTGCTATACTGGCACTATCAGGCTGAGTCTATACATACCTGTAGTGGTCAGCTCGGATGTTTAGATTTTAAAATCCAAGAAAGTAAAGTTTATAAAATCAGCTGCTTCTTGAGTGACAGCAGCTGAGGAGCAGATAATATCTGGGAGGTATTCATAGTTATCCCCTCCCCCTGTTAGAATTAGCTGAAGTATTATACAAATCGATTTCATTTTTCACTAGCAGGACCTGGGTGAGGTCATAACAATGTGACCAGAAGGGGTGGGGCCTCAGCCAACAAAACAGACCATGAAGCAACATTTTTCTGTTGGCTGAAGCCCCGCCCCTTCTGGTCACATGGGTATGACCTCACACGTCCTGCAAGGGAAAGAGTAAATTGATTGTATAATACTTATGCGAATTCTAACAGGGGGAGGGGATAACTATGAATACCCCCCCCCCCCACTACCCGCTATTATCTCCTCCTCAGCTGCTGGCACTCAAGAAGCTGATGATTTTATAAACTTTACTTTCTTTAATTTCACAACCTAAACATCCGAGCTGACCACTGCAGGTGTGTATAGAATCAGCCTGATAGTGCCAGTATAGCACTGGCTTTAGCTTATATGCGAAAATCCTGGTGACTGGTGTCCTTTAAAGCTTATGGGCCACAAAGCAAAAGTTCCAACGGGGGCCCCCACTTTAATAACACTGGTCTTTTCATTTAGGCCAAATGGACCTTTGAGGCCCCCAGGCTCCGGGGCCCGGGTGCAATAGGAGCCCCTGCACCAATTGTAGCTACGCTCCTGCAAATTCAGTAAATTAAGTAAGGTTTGGAGAATCCTCTGCTAGTTAAAAAGGTATCTAAAGAGCTCACATACCTCAGACCCAAACCAAAAAATGTCATTCTGGATGAAGACAAGTCCGGTACATATGTCCTATTAGTATATATGGATGTCATACATGACCCATCAGCAGGAGAGAGAAACGCTCCCCCACCCATCACATATACGGCCATTCATCTGAAGGGCAAATCTCTCATTGACATTACTTTTCTTTAAAGCTGATCAGCCACCGGCTTCCACAATACAAACAGCATACACTATGAGACAGATTTTAGACTGCAAAGGCTGGTGTACTTCTTAAAATTCATCTCAAAATGGCAGTTAAACCCTTCATGACGGCTCCTCAGTGTCCCTCTTCCCTGTTGCTGAAGAGCTCACTCTGCTCAGTACAAGCTGCAGCTGTCCATCAGGCTATGAGGATGGAGAATGAACACTCTTGGACTCATGAGCTCTCCAACTGTCTGAATTGATGTGGATTTCCGAAGCAAGTACACCAACTTCATCAGGTTTAAAAGATGTAGTTTGTACTCTGGTGACAAGTGCTTTAAGGGAAAGCTCCAGTGAAAGTGAAGCAGTGATATTTCAAAGGAAACTATTAAGCGGGCTTTACACGCTACGACATCGCTAATGCGGAGTCGTTGGGGTCACGGAATTCGTGACGCACATCCGGCCGCATTAGCGATGCCGTTGCGTGTGACACCGATAAGCGATTTTGCATCGTTGCAAAAACGTGCAAAATCGCTAATCGGCGACACGGGGGTCCATTCTCAAATCTCGTTACTGCAGCAGTAACGAAGTTGTTCCTCGTTCCTGCGGCAGCACACATCGCTGCGTGTGACACCGCAGGAACGAGGAACCTCTCCTTACCTGCCTCCCGGCCGCTATGAGGAAGGAAGGAGGTGGGCGGGATGTTACGTCCCGCTCATCTCCGCCCCTCCGCTGCTATTGGGCGGCGGTTCAGTGACGTTTCAGTGACGTCGCTGTGACGCCGCACGGACCGCCCCCTTAGAAAGGAGGCGGTTCGCCGGTCACAGCGACGTCGCCGGACAGGTAAGTATGTGTGACGGCTGTGGGCGATGTTGTGCGGCACGGGCAGCGATATGCCCGTGTCGCGCAACAGATGGGGGCGGGTACCCACACTAGCGATATCGGGACCGATATCGCAGTGTGTAAAGTAGCCTTTAGATTTTCTCTTTTTTACAGATCTCTGATTTTATTCCATGAAAACCTGTCACTTTATCTAAACTCTGCTCTTCCACCTTATGTTGTATAGGAATTATCACCAGAATCAGGATTCATGTAAGCAGCCGAAGCAGAACATGGAGTGACTAATCAATGACAGGCACAGATACATGAAGTAGCTGACATCCATTTTGGCTAATGCCACTACACAACATACTTAGAAGCCATAAGGTTCAGAAAGGATTATAAAAAATGTGTCAGAACAAAATGAACGTCCAAATAGAGGATCCCTTCACACTGCGGGATTACCATGAAGGGTCTATGAGCAATTGATTCATGACGATCTTGCCATCACCTAATGAGCAAAATGCTCGTTTGTCAGGTGAAATAACCGTGCTGCACAAAAAAAATCATCGCTCCCGGTAGAGCATGGTTCTGTGCTGCCGAGAGCAATGGCGGCCTGGTTGCTGGTTGCACATACAACTTGCTGGTCCGTCTTCGGTTAGTGCCGCTGGATAGTTTGTGTAAAAGAGCCTTAAGCACAGCACCTTCTAAGGTCATTCAGATGGCCGTAGAAACCGGTCAGAGATCAGACCGCAATGCATGGACTGGCCGCGGATTTCCTAACACCTCAGCTCTGTATATTTCTATGAAGCGGTCACGCTCGGGTTGGGAGGTCGGGAGACCCGCCCAGTCTGTGCATTGAGGTCCGATCTTGGATCGATTAGTATGGACGCGCCCAACCACAGTTTGTTGAGAATTTATTTGAAGCAGATCATCTCCATCAAAAAACACTTGGAAAACTTCCTACTCATCTTTGTAGGAAACCCTTTATGCTGGTCATTTGAAGATTTTTTTATTTTAAATTTATTTTTTTAACTTTTTTATGTCCTTAAAATTATTTTGAAAAACGCCTGATGGAATTGGCTTCAAACTAAGCACTGTGGAATCAAGCCATCAAAGACACGCCAGGTTAAAACCTCTTTCGTAACGTATCAAAACTGCTTCAAGAAACGCTTCAGGAAAAGAAAAAGGTCCTCCAAAGATGAAGGGTTTCCTGAAGCGGTTTCCACTTGAAAAACTTTTGAAGACCTCAAAAAATTCCAAGTGGACATAGTCTCTGTGCATTAACCTGTTGATGCATTTGGCTGAAATCCTTTTTTATGCAAAACTATCAGTCATGTGTATGCTTCGTGTGACCGAGCAGTTCTATCTACCTGTCATATGCATCTCTGCCCCTTCTCCTTGATTGACAGCACTTTCCAGGAGCCAGTGTTGCCTCTATTAAAGGGAACCAACCGTCAGGAATTTCAACTATAAAGTAAAGCCTGTGCTATACTGGGGCTAGGATGCTGAATCTAAGCATAGCTTTTCTTCAGAGATTGGAGGTTTTATTTCAGAAATATGTGCAAGTTTCAGAAATGCACTGCTATTTGATAGACAAGTGCAACAGGAAGGGAATATGTGGGTTGGGTCTTGTTATCTGTATGGGCTCCTTCAAGGTATGAGTCATTTCTGTCACGTGACAGGGGCGTGTCCAAAATGCAGCCAATATAGTTTAACATCTAGCAAGGTCAGGCAGCAGACAGGGGCCGGAATAGATAGCAAAACCAAACTCAAATTCTCTTCCTGTTGCACCTGTCAATCAAATAGCAGTGCATTGCTGGAACTTTACTTGCACATATTTCTGATATAAAACATCCAGTCTAAGAACAAAAGCTATGCTTACATTCAGCATCCTAGCACCAGTATAGCACTGGCTTTACTTTATATATGAAATCCTGCTGGTTGGTTCTATTCAAATGTGCTTATGTACCATGCGCCTGTGTACCATGCGCCTATGTACCACGCGCCTATGTACCACGCGCCTGTGTACCACGCGCCTGTGTACCACGCGCCTGTGTACCACGCGCCTGTGTACCACGCGCCTGTGTACCATGAGCTTTACTTTACTTTATATATGAAAATCCTGCTGGTTGGTTCTCTTCAAATGTGCTTATGTACCATGCGCCTATGTACCACGCGCCTGTGTACCACGCGCCTGTGTACCACGCGCCTGTGTACCACGCGCCTGTGTACCACGCGCCTGTGTACCACGCGCCTGTGTACCATGAGCTTTACTTTACTTTATATATGAAAATCCTGCTGGTTGGTTCTCTTCAAATGTGCTTATGTACCATGCGCCTATGTACCATGCGCCTATGTACCATGCCTGTGTTCAGACTGGCACCAGCAGAATCCTTTTCTGTGCACACTCAGGCATGGACTGTCAGCGCACGTGCAAGGATATATGGGGACAACACTGGCTCCTGCAGAGTGTTGGTAATGCTCACTCTCTCTACTTATAATATAGTGTGAAAGATGATGGCAAAAACGCCACTGAAAAGAAGTGCCAAATTCTTTCTGTGGTGTGCACCTCTTAATGAACTGAGCGCATTGTACGTCTGAGTACCTTTCAAGACTGGTCTGCGCTGCGCCTACATCCCCTACGGAGGAGCAGTTATCAGTTTGCACACTCTTTACGTGCCCACAAACTCCCTCTAAAAAGGATAACGTTTAATTAAACCGATGATTTGGCCAGTATTACTATCTAAAAATAAAACTTCCAACAGATGACAAAGCCCTAATTACACAGGAGAATATGGACAATTAATGGAAAAAGCCTACAGATGGCTTTTCAGAGAAGGAACTATGGACGATTATTATTTGTACCATGTTATCAATCTGTCTATAATTGAAAAGAGGATATATTTTTCGGATAGTAATAAAAAAATTTTATTTGTGGCTAATTCTTACAATAGCTACATTATGAAAATCTAAACAAATACAAAAGAAGGAACATTTTGTAAGATATTCCGCAGTATCCGTACTACATCCAGGGTGGACCCACCAAATGTTCAAGTGACTCATTCAAACTCGTGAAACGATGGCATCAGAGCCGAAATCTGACCCCGGCTCATCATATGGAGATTTCTCCCAGCAGGGAGCGGAGTCCTGGATGGATGGGAAATCAACTGCGATCGTAAGGAAAATTTACACGACAAGATAATCGTGAATGACAGCTTTAAGAACGCTAGTTTCCCCTTTAACGGGCTGAATTAATGTACTGCTGATTGCACTGCCGAGAACAGGCGCACTGAGTGATCTAGCTTGGACTGCTCAGTGCGCATCGTTTACTTACATCTGCCTGTGTAAAGATGCATTTAAAAGGCTACAGATTGGTAAAGGTTTACAGTTCAAAGGTCGTATCGTGCCGCCGATCGGTGCGTGCAAACCAATTCTTGGAGGAATGCTCTCCACCAAATGACCTGACAGGTTACCTGGAACAAAATAGGTCATCAATATGAGATCTATGGGGTGCAGCACTTGGCAGTCCTACTGAACAGCCGGAATTTGCTTCCGCTGGATGTACGGAGGTGAATATTACAACTGCTGCCCAGAACGTGTGATCACTTTAATAAAGAGATAAGAAGCAGTAGTTACTAAAAAAAAAAAACATACGGAGCTCCGGTGCCGACATCCAGCATTTGCAGATTTCAGCATATCGGTGGTGGTCCGACCCCCGTCACTCCCACCGATCACATATTGTTGATCTATCCTGTAGAGAAGTCATCGATTGTCTGGTCCTGGACAACCTCAGTCTGAATTTGGAGACAATTTGCCAGTTACTTCTCACCTATTCGAAGCTCTCGTTGCAAAAGACTCTTATCATAGATGTAAAAGGATAAATTGTGGAATGTTCTTGGGATTTCAAAGTAAAAATCTTCACCATAAAACGGACTGTGGAAAAAGAAACAATGACATCACAAAAAAAAACAAACAAAAAAAACAGTTTTCAAAAAGACACAATAGACGTCTACTACAACCAATTATTTTGCTAAATGCCATATATTTCTCTTTTTTTTTTTTTTTTTTAACTCCTTATGGCACATTCACATGTAGCAGAATTGCTGCAGACTTTCCATCTGCATTTTCAGGCTGAAAAGATGCATCAGAATAAAGCAGAGCCCAGAAATTCAGAGTCTGGTGATGGCGCGCCTTTGGAAACCCTTAGAATATTACATCCAGGATTTTCCCTGTAGTGATCAGTGGGGAACGCAAGTCGAAATCTCATATCAAAACCCAATTATTGTGAAATTTGCTACAGATTACCCTTGGATCCACAGAAAAACCTGCAACAAACTACGGGAAAAAATCCCCAAAAACTATATACAGTACTCTCTTCCTCTAGAGCGCTCATGGCACCAGTTATCTGGCCATAAGCAGATTTCTGTTCACCCGACTTCCTGCAAAACCTCACCACATGTGAGTGCAGCATATAGTCCCAGGAAGCCCCAGGGGCAGAGAGGACAGCGGAGCCCCAGGGGCAGAGAGGACAGCGGAGCCCCAGGGGCAGAGAGGACAGCGGAGCCCCAGGGGCAGAGAGGACAGCGGAGCCCCAGGGGCAGAGAGGACAGCGGAGCCCCAGGGGCAGAGAGGACAGCGGAGCCCCAGGGGCAGAGAGGACAGCGGAGCCCCAGGGGCAGAGAGGACAGCGGAGCCCCAGGGGCAGAGAGGACAGCGGAGCCCCAGGGGCAGAGAGGACAGCGGAGCCCCAGGGACAGAGAGGACAGCGGATCCCCAGGGACAGAGAGGACAGCGGAGCCCCAGGGACAGAGAGGACAGCGGAGCCCCAGGGACAGAGAGGACAGCGGAGCCCCAGGGACAGAGAGGACAGCGGAGCCCCAGGGACAGAGAGGACAGCGGAGCCCCAGGGACAGAGAGGACAGCGGAGCCCCAGGGACAGAGAGGACAGCGGAGCCCCAGGGACAGAGAGGACAGCGGAGCCCCAGGGACAGAGAGGACAGCGGAGCCCCAGGGGAAGAGAGGACAGCGGAGCCCCAGGGACAGAGAGGACAGCGGAGCCCCAGGGACAGAGAGGACAGCGGAGCCCCAGGGACAGAGAGGACAGCGGAGCCCCAGGGACAGAGAGGACAGCGGAGCCCCAGGGACAGAGAGGACAGCGGAGCCCCAGGGACAGAGAGGACAGCGGAGCCCCAGGGACAGAGAGGACAGCGGAGCCCCAGGGGCAGAGAGGACAGCGGAGCCCCAGGGGCAGAGAGGACAGCGGAGCCCCAGGGACAGAGAGGACAGCGGAGCCCCAGGGACAGAGAGGACAGCGGAGCCCCAGGGACAGAGAGGACAGCGGAGCCCCAGGGGCAGAGAGGACAGCGGAGCCCCAGGGGCAGAGAGGACAGCGGAGCCCCAGGGGCAGAGAGGACAGCGGAGCCCCAGGGACAGAGAGGACAGCGGAGCACCAGAGACAGAGAGGACAGTGGAGGGTTTTCTTGCTTACTTTTATTATTTTGTACACCCTGCTATTTTTTTCCATCAAAACCTGTATGATTTACTGCAGATATGCTGCTGATTTTTTTTTTCCCGCAATTTTGCTTCATGTGAATTAACATTTCTATTATGGACGTCTTTAGTAAACTATTATCAATATCAAAATAGCTTAAAATAGCCCAATATCAACCCCTTTAAAGAGTTTCTCTGGGCATAACATACTGTTAACCTCTTGATGGGATAGGTCGCAAACATCAGATAGCACCCAGCACCCCTACAAAACAGCTACGAGCAGCTCCCATAGGGGCAAGATGGAGTCACCGAGTGGAGCCATACTGCATGTCGGCGCCTATTCGGAAGAATCTGCAGCATGTCGGCCGACGCTGAGCCACAAGCAGAGGACCAGCGGGGTGCCTGATTTCACACATCCATGATCAGATTGTTATCACCCATCCTAAGGACAGGTCATTAATATTAATTGTCCAGAGAAGCTCTTTTAGGACCAGTATTGTTGTGTCCTAATTGCATAGCCAGCAGCTTAAAAAAAAAAACAAAAAACAACACAAAAAAACCCTTACCAATATCCTATTATTCCTCTACCAACACTTTCCCAGTTCCCACTCGTTTCCTTTTTAGGTTTGAGGGGTATTAGACCGCTGCAGTGAATATATACAGATATTGCATGTCTGTATGCCCGAAGCAGGAGTTAGGCTATGTGTGCACGCTGCATTTTTTTGACGCTGCTTTTTTGTGCGTTATTGGCCGCTAAAAACGCACAAAAACGCACCTGCGTCGAAAAAACGCATAAAAAAACGCATGTATTTTTACCGCGATTTGGTGCGTTTTTGGCTGCGTTTTTGGCTGCGTTTTTGATCTCTGCGTTTTGCTGCGTTGTTCCAATGCATTGCATGGGGGGAAAACGCAGAAAAACGCAGAAAAGAATTGACATGTCCATTTTTTTTTTCAAGCTCAAAAACGCAGCTTAAAAAAACAGATGTGTGCGGACAGCAAAAATGAAAACTCAGACTTTGCTGGGGAAGCAAAGTCATGCAGTTTTGAGGCCAAAAACGCACCCGAAAAACGCGCAAAAACGCCACGAAAAACGCACTGTGCGCACATAGCCTTATAGAGCCATACTATGTCCATCTTGGGTCGCTTAAGGGTTAGTAGTTCCCTGAGCTCAGCTGTGCCCATTACTATAACGTGCCAATACAGCACTGGTGTGTGACAAATGCATATATAACAAGAGTGACACTGGAAAGATACCCAATTAAAGGGATTGCCTACTATAACAGTTTATAAATAGTAAGATACTAAAAAAGAAAGAAAAAAAAAAAAAACACACAACAAACTACTAGTTCATCACCACTCTTCCATAATACTGTGTTCCCCACTGATCTCCTGGCATCCACTTCTTCAGGCTGCCACTGTGGACCACTGCAGCCAATAATAATAATAATAATAATATTTACTCATTTATATAGCGTCATTAATTCCACAGCACTTTACATGCATTGCCAAAACTGTCTTCATTGGGGCTCACAATCTAGAGTCCCTATCTGTATGTCTTTGGAGTGTGGGAGGAAACCGGAGAACCCGGAGGAAACCCACGCAAACACAGGGAGAACATGCAAACTCCTTGCAGATGGTATCCTTGGTGGGATTTGAACCCAGAACCCCAGTGCTGCAAGACTGCAGTGCTAACCACTGAGCCACCACAAGACTGCAGTGCTAACCAATGAGCCACCACAAGACTGCAGTGCTAACCAATGAGCCACCACAAGACTGCAGTGCTAACCACTGAGCCACCACAAGACTGCAGTGCTAACCACTGAGCCATCACAAGACTGCAGTGCTAACCACTGAGCCCCCACAAGACTGCAGTGCTAACCACTGAGCCCCCACAAGACTGCAGTGCTAACCACTGAGCCCCCACAAGACTGCAGTGCTAACCACTGAGCCATCACAAGACTGCAGTGCTAACCACTGAGCCATCACAAGACTGCAGTGCTAACCACTGAGCCATCACAAGACTGCAGTGCTAACCACTGAGCCACCACAAGACTGCAGTACTATCCACTGAGCCACCGAGCCACCCTTCAATGGCTACTGATTGTAAGGTGACATCTGTATCCACGCTCCACCAGAGAAGAAAGCCAGGAGATCAGCGGGTCACACAGTCACCAGTGGTGGTGGGCTAGTAGATTTTTTGGGTTTTTTGGGGGGGGGGGTGGGAAGTTGTAGGTTACCACCACTATAGGCCAATTTAAAAACTATGTTAAAATAGTAGCCAACCCCTTATATACCTACTGATGAATAACGTTATAGTGGTACCATGCTGCATGTTGACCCTCTGGGTTGAGGCCGCATATATTGGATAATTTAATAATTACAGTCTAAAATGTGAAGAAATTGAACACATTCTTGGCGATCGTGTATACACTACAATATTGAGAGAGAATGACAGAGAGAAACCACGTCAGCAGAATACGAACCGGATCCGGGGTTTGTGCAACATTCATTTACTAAAGAAGCCAAGAGAGGAAATGATGCAAAACCCTGCGCCTCACTGCGGTGGGTCACACATCCCACCGCCTATGTAATGGTGGCTTCATGTCACATTCACGGCTGATAAGTTCTACAATAAAGTCACATTTTCAATCCATTTCTACAAAACGTTACTAAGCCTTGACGCCTATCACCCAGACAGCCCCGACAGTCCCCGCACCGGGCTCAGCGAGTTCACTGGTGATAAAGCGGAAACTGGTAAGACATGCTGAACTCATTGTTAAAAAAGAAACACTGCTGTGGTTTGTGTCAGTTTTTCTTTTCTTTATTCATAGCCCACAATTTCCTGCACACAGACGGCTCGAAGGTTAGGTGAACGTATGTAGAAACACGTTTGTGGCCGAAATGTCTGACCCTGCAAAAAATACGCCCGGAACGTAGCCAGCAGATCACCCAACATTGTCCTCTTACTTTAGTGACTTTTCAACGCCATTGGTCCTAAAGATTTCTTCCTGGTCCAGATTAACGGTGCAGAAGCAATCCCTCATCTTGTTTGGTCCTGGATACGGCAGCAGATTTTTGGCCTCACCTGTAAAAATTGAATATTACAGTATTAAATGATATAAATACATTTTAATAAAAACAATTTTATAACATTATTAATACATGAGGGGTGAGAAGTTGTTTCATATTTATGTTACTCAAATAGGAAGTGACACTTTAGGCTCTGTTCACATTGTATTTTTTACCCCAAGGTACAGCTCCGCTGAAAGTCCCTGATCCACGTCACTGTGAAGTCATACATGTGACATGTCGCCCAATGATTCCCAGAAAACAAACCAAAACCCAGCAGTATGCAATTTATTGGTGTCCTGTATAGGATAGAATAGAAGACCGCGCTTTGTAGAGGGAAAAAAAAATCCAGTGTACTCCGACAGTCAATAAATTAAAGCCCTTGTGTGTGCATGCAATAGGAACGAGGCGAGACTGTGAGTTCTGCCGGGGGCAGAGTCTAGTGTGAGCAGTGACCATCAGTGACATATAGCCAATGTGGCCACTATGGCACCTTGGAGCCGCAGACCCTTTCTGTCACCCACTAGGCATCCACCTACTTCTCCCGACATCAGCTGTATATTCATGGCAGAAGTCAAGAGGATTTTATGGAAGCGGAACAAGTTTCGATAACATCATAGCCAATGGTGGCAGGCCATGTGGCTGCTATGACGCCTTGGAGCCGCAGCCCCTTTCCATAACCCATTAGGTATCCCCATCTGCTTCTCCCAACATCAGCAGTATATTCAAGGCAGGAGTCGAGAGGATTTTTAGGATGCAGAACAAGATTTGATAACAGCATAGCCAATGGTGGTAGGCCATGTGACTGCTATGGCGCCTTGGAGCCACAGCCCATTTCCATCACCCGCTAGGCATCCGCCTAGTTCTCCAGACATCCAAAGTATATTCATGACAGAAGTCGAGAGGATATGTATGACGTAGAACAAGCTCAGATAAAAGCATAGCCAATGGTGGCAGGCCACGTGGCTGTTATGTTGCCTTGGAGTCGCTGCCCCTTTCCATCACCCGCTAGGCATCCATTTACTTCTCCCGACATCCGCAGTATATGCATGGCATAAGTCGAGAGGATATTTATGACGCAGAACAAGCTCAGATAACAGCATAGCCAACAGTGGCAGGCCATGTGACTGCTATGGCCCCTTGGAGTCGCAGCCCCTTTCCATCACCCGCTAGGCATCCACCTACTTCTCCCGACATTCGCAGTATATGCATGGCAGGAGTCGAGAGGATTTTTATGACGTGGAACAAGCTCCGATAACAGCAGCTATTAACGGCTCAGTTGCTGTGGCATACAGTGACTAAAGTGGGTGAAGGTGACTAAAGTGGGCATCCACTATACAATCACTGGATCCTGATGGGTTGTAAAATAGGAACTGGCCTATTTTGGACCTTTGCTATGGGGCCCCTGGTGATCCCTGTAAAGTAATGCATAAGATTGGCGCCATCTACTTAACGGTAAAGTGATATTTAGGAGATTACACAGTATGGCACGGTGTAGACAATTACGCAACACGCCATTATTCATTCCAAAGAAGGAAAACGCTCTTTCCTGTGATGCAAACTGACAGATTGAACGTCAGGATGGTGAAGCTACTCAACAGGAACTACTACAACTCAACATCTGATGGGATTTCCTATACTTAACCGTGATCGTCTTCTGTCATTACCCCATCAGATAAAGAACTTTCCCACTACTAAAGTTATACCAGACATCCGCGGTATTCTCAGATCTCCTGAAGTACTCAGCCATGTGCAGACCAAGAATATTCAGACAAAACGTCAGTGGTGACATGTTTAGCACATTGATATGTTGTATTGTAGCAGGAAGATAAATCAAATAAATTCACTCTGAAAAAAAGCAATATAATTATTTATGTAAAGTGACATTGATCTCCGATTTATTCTGGAGATTATGGTAAATTCACAGACATAGGAGACTCAAAATCTCATCCATAATTTGGATCTGAAAAAAACAAAAACAAAAAACATCTTTGGATCTAGGTTAAATCCATTTCCGGTGGGTTTAGACCATAAAGGATCATTATTTGGGAACTCGGTGCATCACGGTGGTGGCAAACGTTTAATTGCACCATCCCACTTATTAAAGGGCGCTTTACACGCTACAATAAATCTTACGATGTGTCGGCGGGGTCACGCCGTAAGTGATGCACATCCGGCATCGTAAGTATGATTGTAGCGTGTAAAACCTCCGTGCAATTGCGATTGAACGAAAATCCGTTCATCGCATGCACGTTGTTCATTCCTCAAAAACTGAACATGCGGTTGTGCAATGTTCCCGAGGCAGCACACATCGCAGTGTGTGACACCCCGGGAACATTAAACGACAGCTTGCCTCCGTCCGCAGCTCCCGCCGACAATGCGGAAGGAAGGAGGTGGGCGGGATGTTTACGTCCTGCTCAGCTCCGCCCCTCCGCTTCTATTGGTCGGCTGTCGCGTGACGTCGCTGTGACGCCGAACGTCCCTCCCACTCCAGGAAGTGGACATTCGCCGCCCACAGCGAGGTCGTATGGAAGGTAAGTACGTGTGACGGGGGTTAATCGTTTGTGCGGCACATTCAACAAATTGAACAAGCCGCACATACAATGTGGGCAGTTATGATCGCATACGATATCGTATGCTGGATCGTAACGTGTAAAGCAGGCTTAAAAAGCCAGAGCTGTCAAAGAAAAGGAGGAGTGCTCAGCTGAAAGATTGCGTGGATCAGCTTTAGAGACTAGTGGGGGTCTTAGCACACGGACCCCCTTCTCAAAACTTTTAACACGACTCCACATGTCAGAAATTTTGGAAAGGTGCAGTTACCCTCAGCTTCTAATTTTTATTCATAATACCAAGAAGTCTGGCTCAGAGCAAATGCAAGAATGGAAAAAAATAAGTCATAACAATTCAACTAGGTCCCTTTTGCTTAACCTCTTAAAGGGTATATTTGGGACTTAGTGCCTAAGCACTAACAGGCAGGTAGCTACCTACCTCCCTGTTTGTGCCCGGCGCCAGTATATATATATCTATGAATCTAGGACACACATATTCACACACCTTAGTAAGTCCAACAATCACGGCCGGAAGTGTTGGCATCCTTGAAATTGTTCCAGAAAATTAAGAATTTCTCCAAGAAAATTATTGCAATCACATGTTTTGTTATACACGTTTACTTCCTTTATGTGTATTGGAACAACACACACACAAAAAAAAAAAGGGAAAATTGGGCATAATGTCACACAAAACCTCCAAAAATGGGGAGGACAAAATTGTTGCACCCCACCCTCAACTTAATATTTAGTAGCATAACCATTGAAATAAATAACTGCGATCGCTTCCTAAATCCATCAACAAGTGTCTTAAGGCCACGTCTCACTAAGCGACATTGCTAGCGACATCGCAGCTGAGTCACGTTTTTTGTGACACAATAGCGATCTCAATATGCGTGACATCCAGCAACAACCTGGCCCCGGCGATGTCCTGCTGGGCAGGACGCATCGCTAGGTTTGACACTGTGTGACAGGGTCCCAATGATAGCAGAGATCGTTATACAAGTCGCTACTGCGACCTATATTGTTACTGAGTCGTTGGTAAGGTCTGCCTGTGTGACATCTCACCAGCGACTTACCAGCGATCCTTAAGGCTGCTTTACACCAGACAATCTATTGTGCGATAGATCGTCGGGGTCACGGTTTTTGTGACGCACATCCGGCATCGCTGGCGATGCCGGCCTGTGTGACACCTCCTAGCGACGCAGTATCGCTCACAAATCGTGAGTCGGGTACTGCTCGCTAGGTTCCATAATATCGTTTAATTTAGTTGACCATCGTTTCCGTGGTAGCACACGCCGCTCCGTGTGACACCACGGGAACGACGAGCAGCTCACCTGCCTCCCGCGGCCGCCGCCGGCTCTATGTGGAAGGAAGGAGGTGGGCGGGATGTTTACGTCCCGCTCATCTCCGCCCCTCCGCTTCTATTGGCCGGCGGCCATGTGACGTCGCTGTGACGCCGAACGTCCCTCCCACTCCAGGAAGTGGATGTTCGCCGCCCACAGCGAGGTCGCACGAGAGGTAAGTATGTGTGACGGGGGTTACTGACTTTGTGCGACACGGGCAGCGATTTGCCCGTGACGCAAAAAGGACGGGGGCGGGTACGATCGATTGTGAAATCGCACAATCGGTCGTACCGTGTAAAGCAGCCTTTAGGTTGCATCGTTTTCGGGATCGCTGGTAAGTCGCTAAATGTGACGGGGGCTTTACACCACTCAACTGGAATTCTGGACTCTTCTTTTGCAAGCTGCTCCAGGTCTCTCATATTTGGAGGCGCCTTCTCCCAACAGCAATTTTAACATGTCTCCACCGGTGTTCAAGTGAATTTAAATCCAGACCCATTGCTGCCATTTCTCCAGGGCTTTGTTTACATCTATTTTGATTGGCTTCTTGAAGTATGTTTGAGGTCATTGTCCTGCTGGAAGATACATGACCTTGGAGGCAAATCCAGTTTTCTGACACTGAACACTACACTGCAACCCAAACTCCTTTGGTAAACTTCAGATTTCATGGTGCCTTAAGGTACTGTCACACTAAGCAACATCGCTAGCAACATCGCTGCTGAGGCACAACTTGCTAGCGATGTTGCTGTGTGTGACATCTAGCAACAACCTGGCCCCTGCTGTGAGGTCGTTGGTTGTTGCTGAATGTCCTGGGCCATTATTTAGTTGTTGCTGTCCCGCTGTGAAGCGCACATCGCTGTGTGTGACAGCGACAGAGCAACAACTAAATGTGCAGGCAGCAGGAGCCGGCTTCTGCGGACGCTGGTAACCACGGTAAACAGAGGGTAACCAAGAAGCCCTTACCTTGGTTACCCAATATTTACCTTCGTTACCAGCATCCGCCGCTCTCAGCTGTCAGTGCCGGCTCCTGCTCTCTGCACACGTAGTTCGAGTACACATCGGGTAATTAACCCGATGTGTACTGTGGCTAGGAGTGCAGGGAACAGGAGCCGGCACTGGCAGTGTGAGAGCGGCGGACGCTGGTAACGAAGGTAAATATCGGGTAACCAAGGGAAGGGCTTTTTGGTTAGCCGATGTTTACCGTGGTTACCAGCGTCCGCAGAAGCCGGCTCCCTGCTGTCTGCACACGTAGCAGAGTACACCTCAGGTAATTAACCAGATGTGTACTGTGGCTAGGTGTGCAGGGAGCCAGCGCTAAGCGGTGTGCGCTGGTAACCAAGGTAAATATCGGGTTGGTTACCCGATATTTACCTTAGTTACCAAGCGCAGCATGCTTCCACGTGTAGCGACGCTCCAGCGATCCCTGCCAGGTCAGGTTGCAGGTGGGATCGCTGGAGCGTCGCTTAGTGTGACATCTCACCAGCGACCTCCTAGCAACTTACCAGTGATCCCTATCAGGTTGTATCGTTGTTGGGATCGCTGGTAAGTTGTTTAGTGTGACTGGGCCTTTACACACAGTCAAAGTACCCAGTGCTAGAAGCAGCAAAGTAACCATTAAAAAAAAAAGCTTTGAACTACCACCATATTTGACTTTAGGTACTGTGTTCTTTTCAGGCCTCATTACTTTTTCGGTAAACAGCAAAATGATGTGCTTTACCAAAAGGTTCTATCTTGGTCTCATCTTTCCACAAGATGCTTTCCCAGAAGGATTTTGGCTTACTCACATACATTTTGTCAAACTACAGACTATTTTGTGTAGGTCTCGGTGTCAGCAGTGGGGTTCTCTGGGTCTCCTGCCATAGCGTGTCATTTTATTCAAATGTCGACGGATAGTTCACGCTAACACTCATGTGCCCTAAGCCTGCAGGACAGCTTGAATTTCTTTGGAACTTGGTTGGGGCGGTTTATTCACCATACGAACTACCCTGCATTGCAACATTTCATAATTTTTTCCTCTGTCGTCCACATCCACCTAGTTGATTATACTGCAGAGGACATTCTGACCCACAGGCACCTGCTGAAGGATGGGGGTTGAATGATAATGATGTTGTGTCACCACTCATCAGTGTAATGGAGAGCGACTGAACACTCAGTCACCTCCCACTTTGAAACGCTAAGAACCCTGCCCTTATATGGATGCTTTCTCTATTACCGTCAGTCTTGGGAGGGGCTAGCTACTATTATAGTATTAATGAAGGGACTTCTATGCAGCAGAAATATTATCTCTCCCCAACCACACTGTACCACAGATAACCAATAAATTAGTTTCCCCAGCCATAGGATGGATTTCACAGAAGTGCCAAAATGGTAGCCATTGGCACCATAGATTTGTATCGTAGGAAGTTAGGGACAAAGGTGATGGATGCCCAAATGTACGCCCAAGCAGGATTGTACCCCTTAAATGCCACTGTTAAGAGACTGCAGTATAAGTGGTAAAACAGCAATAATTGTATCTAGTTTTGGTCATTACTGTTTACAGGAAGTGCTGACTGTAAATCACAGCCGGCATCTACACTGTCTCCATACACCCACACTCTGATATAAAAGTCAGAGTGGGAAGGGGGATAATAAAATATGGGCTGGGTTACTCTATGTGAAAAGGACACTTTTGTGAATGCCATGCTGATCTACAGCTAGAATAAAGTCAATAGTACTGATTCGATCATTGCTCATACTAAAACCCTGGTATGGCAAGAGAGATTGAGAAATATAACAAAAGTTATAAGGCATTCTGGCGACACAAAGGATATTGTCTTCCTCCAAATGATGCATTTCATTAGAGGAATTGTGAATTAATTAAAAAGTCTAAAGGTGATAGAAGTTCCTCTAAATTATTCTTAAAGGGGATCTCCCATGAACAGAGTTCATTTTAGTTCATAGTTCATCCGATCACATGCACCGTCACGGAGAGAGATGTGCTGCAACATATGCAGCCAATTGACATTTTTGGCGATTGTGCTATAAAATCTTGTCTCCTGATGAACCCCAATCAACAAGTGGTGGGAAACACGTCGAGGCTTTGATACTTCTTGGTTAATGACTATGGAGAGCCTGTACACCACTATATGGCAGAGTGAGATCAGAGCCTAAGGGTGTTTGCTCTGAATACATCTCAGATAAGTACCGTAATCTTTTCTGTATTTTCCCTTGGCATCAAATGATATTGTCCTGCAACCCTTGTTGAATAGGAAGGGAGATTAGCGACAGCATATGAGGGAAAGCCGCCGAGGAATGGGGTCACCATTTTACCTTTAGGCTATGTGCCTACGCTGCGCAAAATTTGCGGAATTTGCCGCAAATTTTTTGCGAAAATTCTTGAAGAATTCTCAAAAATCCGCAGTACAGCGAGTCCCCAGCCATGTCTATGGCATTTGGGGAGTGCTGTGCCCATGCAGTGTTTTTTTTTCCGCAGCGGAAATAATGCGGATTTCCCTGCGGAACAGTTTGCAGCATGTCAATTATTCCTGTGCATTTTTCCGCAGGATCTCATACTTACCTGCCTTGATAGAAGACACCGGAGTCACTTACTCCAGTGCAGAGGAGCGCGGTGGAGCCAGGAGCGGGCAGCAGGAGGTGGGCGGGGCTTGCACGAGCTCCGGTCATGTGACAGCCGGAGCTAGTTCAGGCCCGCCCACCTTCTCCTGCAAAGTCCAGACAGACACAGCCGGAGAGTGGGAGAGTGCAGTGCTGCGTGATGGAGGCAAGTATGAACTCACCGATCACTCAGCACTTGTTCTGCATTGATGATGCAGTGCCGAAGCCATGGTACTGTTTCCTCAATGCAGAATGCCCGCAGCATATCCTCAGGACATTCCACAATAAAACCGCAGCATGGAAACAGACAAAGTTGTGCTGCAGTTTTATGGGAGCTCCTGCGGAATGTCCTGCGGATATAACCTCAGGACACTTTCCCCGTGGGCACATAGCCTTAAGGCCCCATCACACACGAGATCGCTAACGAGATTGTTGTTGAGTCACAGTTTCTGTTATGCAGTAATGATCTCGCCAGCGATCTCGTTATGTGTGACACCTACCAGCGATCAGGCCCCTGCTGTGAGATTGCTAGTCGTTACCGAATGGTCCGGACTATTTTCTTCATAGGTGATGTCCTGCTGGGCAGGACGCATCGCTGTGTTTCACGCCTGTGATCGTTATACAGGTCACTCATCGTTGCTGCGTCGTTGGTAAGGTCTGACTGTGTGACATCTCACCACCGACCTCCCAGCGACTTACCTGCGATTCCTTATCAGGTCGTATCATTGTCGGGATCGCTGGTAAGTCGTTGTGTGTGACTGGGCCTTTAGGGTGCGTGTAACGTAAGTTATATCTCCATTGGTAGGTAGTGAAAAAAAAGATTAAGCGTAATCTAGAAATTGCTGCCCTTTAGCTAACACTATCAACCGGCACTTTGAAGGTGTATTCTTTTCTTTACAGGATTTATATATTGAGGCTGTCCCATAGTCCTGGGATTTTGTGTTATTTGTTCACGGTGTGGGATCGTTTGTGATTTTAAATGAAATTTAACAATAAAAGTGTTTTTATATAAATTAATTGAGGTAGCTTCTGGGTACAAATTGGAGTGTTGTTCATAGATCATTTTAATCAACAGATCTCAGAATAATAATAATAATTTCCACAATTGAATGTGTTTAAAAAATATTCCTGTGCTGAGATAATATTGTGTCCCTGTTATGTACTGTGTAATTGCCGTGTCTGACCGTACAGGGACATGGTCTGATCATACCACAGCTCCTGGGCAGGAGAGGAAGTAAAAAAAAAAAAAGTATAAAAAAATTACAGCACATCTTAAGTTTACTAGATTAGTGGAATAGGATTTTAAAAAGTAGTCAACAGGAAAGTATAGTAAAAACGATAGAAATGTACCCAAAATGGTTATTTTGCAGACCACTGGGAATCAATTGTAAAGCTTAATGCTCATTATTCCAGTTTATCTAAACAAAGGGCTTTATTCATTAAAGGGAACCTGTCAGGTGCAGCATGCACCCAGGACCACGAGCAGTTCTGGGTGTATATTGCTAATCCCTGCCTAGCTGTCCCTGTATACACTAGCATAGAAAAAGGGATCTTTAGAAAAAGGATTCGAAAGATCTTTTACCGTATGCGAATGATTGAGGGCAGTAGTCCCCTGGACGTTACTTCCCTGGCTAGTCGCCCCCCTTAGCATGTTAGTACACCCCTGTGGGTGAGCTAACATGCTAATGAATGTGCAGCGTCACAGGATGATCTCACTCACCTCTCCGCCGCCATCACATCCGACGGGGATTTCGGCTCATTGAGCATGACCCCGGAGTTTGGGTCATGCGCACTATGAAGCTGGGTGTAGGCGTCCTGGCTTCAAACTGAAGTAGTGCACATGAGCCAAACTCCGGGGTCATGCTCAATGAGCCGAAATCCCCCACAGGGGTGTACTAACATGCTAATGGGGGCAACTAGCCGGGGAACTAACGCCCAGGGGACTAGTCCCATCGCTCATTCGCATACGGTAAAAGATCTTTAGAAATACTTTTTCTAAAGATCTCTTTATCTACATTAGTGTATACAGGGACGGTTAGGCAGGGATTAGCAATATACACAGAACTGCTCATGGTTCTGGGTACAAATTGGTCCTGACCGGTTCCCTTTAAGACTCACGTTCTGCAAACCAGTCTTAGTGATGGGTTTGCTGGAGACAGCTGTGCCCAATTCATTATAAAAAAAAAAAGATAAGTCATTTAAATTTCGCACATCTTACAATTGCTATATGCCTCCCCCAGAAATATTACTCCAGGAGTACAGCTCTGGCTTCATTTACAACACAAAAAGTAGTGTAAAATTTTAATATATTTGCAGAGTCGGATTAGTCCCGCCCAGTCCAGCTCTTCTCATTTTGGTAAAACCGGCCGGAACGTACATAAAAATGCCAAAAGTTGCAACATTTTGCAAATTTGAGGCATTTCAAGATGTTTTGTGCCAGAATTCTGGAGTAAACCAGGAGCTGTGGAGTGAAAAGCACAATAGGGTTTTAAGCGATTTAACATGTGGATGATCTGCAGGTTGTCAGCTTATCTTATGAGATTGTGACTTAAGAGGGCTTTACACTCTACGATATCTCAAACGATAGGTTGTTGGGGTCACGTCGTTAATGACACACATCCGGCCTCGTTTGACATATCGTAGCGTGTAACACAAATGAGCGACTGAACGAGCAAAAATACTCAACTTATCGTTGCTCAGTGACACTTCGCTCATTTTCAAAAAAAAAAAAAAAAAAAAAAAAAAAAAAAATCGAACGTCGTTCTGCGCGCCGGTTGCTCATCGTTCCTGAGGCAGCAAACGTCGCTCCGTGTGACACCCCGGGAACGATGAACTGCAGCTTACCTGCGGCCGCCAGCAACGCGGAAGGAAGGAGGTGGGTGGGATGTTTACGTCCTGCTCATCTCCGCCCTATGCTTCTATTGGCCGGCCGCTGTATGACGTCGCTGTGACGCCGAACGTCCCTCCCCCTTCAGGAAGAGGATGTTCGCCGCCCACAGCAAGGTCGTTCGGGGGGTAAGTACATGTGACGGGGGTTACTGACTTTGTGGACAACAAATTGCCCGTGCCGCACAAACAATGGGGGCGGGTGCGATCGCACGAGATATCGACGCGTGTAAAGCGGCCTTAACACAATGATGAAATGGTTTGATGATATGACAGCTGCGGCAGAATCCATGGAACAACAAGTGTAGGCAGAGAGGAAAAAAAAAAAACGTGGTTTCTTTGTGCTGCTGTAGAATTTAGATGGAGACTAGGACACATGCAACAGGATTAAACAACACGTTTCGCCGTATTTCAACTTCAACAGGATAGAACCAAGTTACAACAGCTTTTGTCCGACACTATATTGTAACTCGGTGTAAACTGATGAAGTTAGAATACTTCGAAACGCGTGGATTGATCATGTTCCATGATTAATCTCTTCATATGAATTCTACAGCAGTGCAGAGAAACCACGTTTCTTCCTCTCTCAGTTTACACTTTAGAATTCTGGGAGTAAACCTCATGATGAAATCAGACCCAAAGTAATAATAATAATAATTGCAGTAATAGTAATATGTGCACACTACACACAAAATATAATGCAAAAAATACTACTACAGCATTATTTATGGAGGACTAAATAGAGAGCGGCAATACAACAAAAAGATTTCCTAACTCTCAGTAGAGAAGTATTCTTAGAAAAACATTACAACCAGAGATGATGTAAAGTGCGTGGGTGGAAGAGGCAGAGCAAGAACAGATTACTTAACAGAAAGGGATGTGGATGGACGGACTGTTTAAAGGGTCAACGCCAGCATTTTTTTGCCACCCAAAAAATAAAATTGCTGTTGTATTTGAACATCAGACGTTAGAAGAGTATTTTTCCAGTATTGTGCAGTATTTTTTGTGACTACAGCAGCCATATCAGTTTCCACTTAGTGTGAACACGCTGACAAAATACCTACCATAAGTCAGTGTCCAGGAAAACAAAAGTGACAGCAAATATGACTGCGATCCATGTTGTCTCTTTTAGGGAAAAAAAATGGCCATATCTCAGAAAGTATGAGTCGGTTTTAAAGGGAACCTGTCAGGTGCAATATGCAATCAGGACCATGAGCAGTTCTGGGTGTATATTGCTAATCCCTGCCTAACCGTCCCTGTATACACTAGCATAGATAAAATATTTTTCAAAATACTTTTTCTAAAGATCGCTTTATCTTACGCTAATGAGAGCGGGGACTAGTCCCAAAGGCGTTTCTCCCCTTAGCTAATCGGCCCACATAGCATGGTAGTATGCCCCTGTGGACGTTCTAATATGCTAATGAATACGCAGCGACGCCGCACATACCTCACTGTTCATGGCGGCCAGTGGAGGATAGATGCGCACTTCGCATGATCCGGAGTACCCGAGGCTTCCGATAATGCGCACTAAAGTGATGCCAGGTCTAAGCTTCCCGGCTTCAGTGAGGTACAGTGCGCATGACCGGAAGTGCTGAGGACTCCGGATCATGCGCAGAGTGCATCCATCCTCCGCCGTCCGCCATAAAACAGTGAGGTATGTGTGGCGCTACTGTGTGTTCAGTAGCATGTTAGTACACCCACAGGGGCGTGCTAGCATTCTATGTGGACCGACTAGCTAAGAAGAGAAACGCCCTCAGGACTAGTCCCCTCGCTCATTAGCATAAGATAAAAGATCTTTAGAAATACTTTTTCTAAAGATCCCTTTATCTATACTAGTGTATACAGGGACAGTTGGACAGGGATTAGCAATATACACCCAGTACTGCTCGTGGCTCTGAGTGCATATTGCACCTGACAGGTTCCCTTTAATCAGAAGTCTAACTTTATATGTAGTCTGGAAATCCTTCATAAAAGGCACGGCACGGTGGCTCAGTGGTTAGAACTCCAGTCTTGCAGCGCTGGGGTCCTGGGTTCTAATCCCACCAAGGATACCATCTGCAAGGAGTTTGTATGTTCTCCGTGTGTTTCCTCCGGGTACTCCGGTTTCCTCCCACACTCCAAAGACATACAGATAGGGACTCTAGATTGTGAGCCCCAATGGGGACAGTGTTACCAATGCATGTAAAGCGCTGTGGAATTAATAGCGCTATATAAATGAATAAAATTATTATTATTTATACTGCACATTAATGGAGATCAAGCACTCATAGGAACATGTCTCCCAATAACAAAGAGTAAAACAGGCTGTTAATCACCTGAAAAATGTGCAAACGTTCATCGCTAGGTAAAATTATCTTTTGGCTTGCTTAAAGAAAGGATTGTTCTTGACGGAATATTTGTGATGCCATGAACAATGGTGGCATATGTTATCTATTAATGAATAATCTGTGTGCATCGTAAGGGCAGCGACCAAATATTTCATCAGCAGTTATTTAGGCTGCAGCTACCCGGATGCAAGTGTTGTTCTACAGCAGTCCCAGACAAGTCGTGCAATCAAAAACATCTGGGGAACTTGTCCACGACTTGCTGTCATTTTACTAATTTAAAAGGGGTTATCCACTACTAGGATAACGCCTCCTGATCTCACTTGTTTCACTCAGTTAAAGAGAACCAACGATCAGAACTTTCATATAAAGACTAGCGCATGCCCTCATTATCTCCCACCTGGACTACTGCAACCCCTGCTCTGTGTCCTCCCTTCAAACAGTCTTGCACCTCATCAATCCATTCTAAACTATGCTGCCCGGCTAATCCACCTGTCCCCCCACTACTCCTCGACCTCTCCTCTTTGCCAATCCCTTCACTGGCTTCCCATTGCCCAACGACTCCAGTTCAAAACCCTAACCATGATCTACAAAGCCATCCACAACCTGTCTCCTCCCTACATCTGTGACCTAGTCTCCAGGTACCTACCTGCATGTAATCTCCGATCCTCACAAGATCTCCTTCTCTAGTTCCCTCTTATCTCCTCTTCCCACCATCGCATCCATGATTTCTCCTGTGCATCCCCCATACTCTGGAACTCTCTTCCCCAACACATCAGACTCTCGCCTACCTTAAAAAGCTTAAGGAACCTAAAGACCCACCTTTTCCGCCAAGCCTACAACCTGCAGTAGCCCTCAGTCCTCCATAGCGCTGTACTACCATCTCTACCCTCACCTACTGTATCCTGACCCCTCCCTTGTAGACTGTGAGCCCTCGCGGGCAGGGTCCTCTCTTTTCCCATGTCAGCATGTGCCTTGTATTGTTTATGATTATTGTACTTGTCCCTATTATGTGAACCCCTTTCACATGTAAGGCGCCATGAAATAAATGGTGCTATATAAAAAATAATAATAATATATAAAGTAAAGTACTGGTGCTAGGATGCTGAATGTAAGCATTATACCTTTTGTTCTAAGAGTCTAAGATTGGATGTTTTATTTCAAAAATATGTGCAAGTAAAGCTCCAGCAATGCACTGCTAAGTGATTGACAGGTGCAACAGGAAGGGAATATGTGGGATCGGTCTTGCTAGCTATTCTCGCCCAGGTCCACCTGCCTGTGCTGCAATTAACGTCTATGATGCAGACAGGGGAAGGAAGGCCATGAAACACTGGAGCTATCCGGCAGGCCACAAATTGCTGGATACTGACTAGAGCGGTAATGGGAAAAAGGAAAAAAAAGAGGAGAACGGTGGCAGGCGAGTATAAGACTGGGGCAGGGGACGAACATTTAAAGCACCTCTCCATTAGAGAAATAAAACACAGAACGCTGGAGTGGTGCTTTAAGTGCTTCTAACCGGAAGACGTGTTGCTGGTTACTTATCGAACACCATAAATGGACCTTTAGTCAAGGACAGACATTTTCAGATATACTTTGGAAATCCATGCTCTAGTGTTCGGGAGCGGTGGCCAACTTCTCTCCCTAGTGCAGAAACCCTGATGGCATACATCAATACACTCCCTTCCGAAACACTAAAAGTACAATATAACAATATGGAACCCTCCCCAAAAAAAAGTATTCTTTATAAAGTCTGAAGGACTCCCTGATGAATAGTCACAATGGGTAACTTTTGTATCTACTCGAGTTTCCTGTTAGGCTGTTCATTGACATAAGGCATCTGTCACCACTTCTCAACTGAGTAAAAATAAAAAAAAAAAAAAGAATAAAGTGGGAAAAAAAAGAAACAAAAATTATTGTTTAATGTTTATTTAATTTCCCATACAAAATTAGGGTTTTGCAGCCCTATTCACATTAGATCATGGAATGTCGAAGAACGTAGGGTATACCAATACTGGAAGAAGTCACCAGGATTAGCAAAAAGGCACTTTTTTCAATTTAAAGAAAACCCATACATTTACCCATGATCTGATCGGCAATACAACACCAAGTCAATAGACTATATTGGTTTTGTATCCACAGTGACAAAATGTATATGCAGGAGAGAAAGATAAACTGATCAGATCATGACATAAGGGCCAATCACACACAGCGACTTACCAGCGATCCCAAAAACAATGCGACCTGATAAGGATCGCTGGGAGGTCGGTGGTGAGATGTCACACAGTCAGCTCTTACCAACGACGCAGTAACGATCAGTGACCTGTATTACGATCTCGGCGGGCGTTGGGACTGTGCTAGGAGGTCATTGGTAGGCGTCACACACAGCGATGCGTCTCCCCAGCAGGACATCACATTTGAAGAAAATGGTCTGGACAATTCGGCAACGACTAGAGATCTCACAGCAGGGGCCTGATCGCTGGTAGGTGTCACACATAACGAGATCACTTCAAGATCATTGCTACGTCACAGAAATGGTGACTCAGCAACAATCTTGTTAGCGATCTCATTGTGTGTGACGGGACCTATAGTGGCTGCAGCGAGAGTATAATAAAATAAACACTCATTTATCCTCTATGTCGCAGAGATACTAGCTTGTAAAGTTTAGGTTCCTGTATATTCTAAGGCAATGTGCGCACAGTGCGTTTTTCGCGGCGTTTTTGCGCGTTTTTCGGGTGCGTTTTTGGCCTCAAAACTGCAGGCTTCCCCAGCAGAGTCTATGAGTTTTCATTTTTGCTGTCCGCACACATCTGTTTTTTTTACCTGCGTTTTTGAGTTAAAAAAAAAAAACGGACATGTCAGTTCTTTCCTGCGTTTTTTGCCCATGCAATGCATTTGAAAAACGCAGCAAAACGCAGGGATCAAAAACGCAGCAAAACGCAGCCAAAAACGCACCAAATCGCGGCAAAAACGCATGCGTTTTTTCGACGCAGGTGCGTTTTTGTGCGTTTTTAGCGGCCAAAAACGCACAAAAACGCAGCGTCAGAAAGACGCAGTGTTCGAACCTAGCCTAAGGGTACAGTCACACTTTAGCGACGCTCCAGCGATCCCACCAGCGATCTCACCTGGTCAGGATCGCTGGTGTGTCGCTACATGGTCGCTGGTGAGCTGTCAATCAGGCAGATCTCACCAGCAACCAGTGACCAGCCTCCAGCGACGCGTGGAAGCGATGCTGCGCTTGGTAACTAAGGAAAATATCTGGTAACCAAGCGCTTGGTTACCCGATATTTACCTTGGTTACCAGCGCACACCGCTTAGCGCTGGCTCCTTGCACTCCTAGCCAGAGTACACATTGGGTTAATAAGCAAACCGCTTTGCTTATTTACCCGATGTGTACTCCGGCTACGTGTGCAGGGAGCCGGCACTGGCAGCCTGAGAGCGGTGGAACGCTAGTAACCAAGGTAAATATCGGGTAACCAAGCAAAGGGCTTCGCTTGGAAACCAATATTTACCTTGGTTACAGCTTACCGCAGGCTGCCAGAAGCCGGTTACCTGCTCCCTGCACATTCAGATCGTTGCTCTTTCGCTGTCAAACACAGCGATGTGTGCTTCACAGTGGGAGAGCAACGTTCAAAAAAATGAACCAGCACTGTGTGTAACGAGCAGAGATCTCACAGCAGGAGCCAGATCGCTGCTCAGTGTCACACACAGCGAGATCACTAAGGAGGTCACTCGTGCGTCACAAAACACGTGACTCAGCAGCGATCTCGCAATGTGAGAAGTACCCCTAAGTCCAAAGAGACATTAGCAACGATTCATCTATGGGGGTGGGTGTCATGATGTATGTAGTTTTCTCCATCCCATATTTTTGTATAAGATGCCATGTGATGTATTTTACCTTCTCACAGTATTTGCTGTAATACTATGTCTTGGGATGTAAGTGACTATACCTTTTCCCAGCCTGTATCATCTTGCACTCAGGCTGCAGCAGTAGCTATTGTCATTGATTTGGTGGGGGTTGCATATATATATTGTTCTTCTCAGCATGGGACTTCAACAACAACTTGGTAAACAGAACAGAGCCAGCAGTCTAAAGTCCATTCATGCATCAAATGGCCAGGGGGAGGTGTGCCCAACTAAGGGGCTGATCCCAGGAGAGAAGAACATGTTAGTTCAGTTAGTTGGAGCTCGGCTGGAGAAGGACCAGGATCCATAGCTGAGGCTGGATCCTGGGGTCTGTGTGTGTGGACTGTTGCAGACTGGAGATCCGCGGCCACGTGGGATTGTGTCGAACTCTTTGGACTACTGTAAGGACGATTGCTTTGTTATCCGGTCCGAGGATTGTCGGGAAGGGCCCCCGAATCTGTTTTACGTGGACTTATCGTGTGCTGTTTCAGTGTTCTTGTGAATAAACCTGTTGGATCGTCCCTCGGCCTCGTCCATCCTTTGCTCTGTTGTACACCCCGTCACAAACTGGTTGGCAGCGCTGGGATCAGAGCAGAAGGAATGGAGGACAATGGCTCAACATCAGGAACCAGCACTGCAGAATACAAGACCTGGACTTTGGGGAGCCTGCAATCAAAGGCCCGTGAAGTAGGAGTTCGTTTCAAAGGACTCTCCAAGGAGCAGCTGATTGAGGCGCTAGAAGGAGTCTGCTCGCAAAATGACGTGGAGGAAGGATCCTCACAGCAAACGGAAGAAAGACGGGAGCTGGAGGTAAATACCCAAAAAAGTCAATGGATTGTGTGGTATGAGGAGGAGATGGCATTGCTTGGAGATGAGACCACCATAGAAGATAAGAGGGAGGCTATTCGCAGAGCTCAAGAGAGGGCATTGCTGGAGAGGAGATTTGCTGTGGAAGCAGCTAGAGGCTCCAGACAAACTGTAACCACAGCACCCACTATGAGGGAACTCTCCAGAGTGTCCCCGCAAGGACTTTAAGCCATTTAATGAAGCTGTAGGTGACATTGAGGGCTTCTTTCAGGACTTTGAGCATAAGTGCCTATTAATGGAAGTCCCAGAAAGAGAGCGAGTCAGACACCTGGTGGGCCTCTTGGAGGGTGGAGCTGCCGACGCCTATAGAGCTATGGACCCTGAGTGGAATTGTGAGTATGGGGAGATAAAACAGACCATTCTGGAACATTATGCCGTGACCCCCAGATACTTATAGGACTAAGTTCCGTACATTAGCCTGTGATGGAGAAGTGTCTTTCAAGATGTTTGCCCACAGACTGAAACAAGTATGCCATCGCTGGCTGGAGGGAGAGGGGGGCCTTAACTTGGGAGACCTTCCTCCAGGTCATCCTGAAAGAGCAGTTCTATGCCAGGTGCCCTGCGGAAATCAGAGAATGGGTGCGTGAGAGAAAGCCGTCAACTGTGGAACAAGCTGCTGCTCTAGCTGATGAGGTGCTCACTATCAAGCCTCAGTGGAGGGTTCTGTTGGAGGATGGAGAGACGCCTAACAGCTCCACAACACCGGATGCCCCCAGTTATTCTGTCCCCATTGTTCCCCCGTTCCTCTAAGCCACCACATGTTGATACCCGTGTGAACGTGCCTCCAGTTGCTTCTACTGCACTTTCTGGAATACGCCGGGGAGAGGAAGTAACAGAGCGCAGGTGTTATGTTTGTAGGCATCCCGGGCATTTGCAGGCCTCATGCCCAGTCAGCCCATGGAGGAATCATCCTCAAACCCCTACAGCACCTTCAGGTGGGAGCCGGCCTCCAAGTTCCCCTACCCCTTACCCAAGAGGACGCCTTGGATGGAGGGAGACCCAGCTCAGATGCTATCAATGTGGACAGCCAGGGCATCGGCAAGTCTCCTGCCCAGCTGTTCAAATGAGGACTGATCCTGCACCCAATCGGATTGTTAATTATTTACAGCCCAGTGCCATGGAGGAAGATGTGGCACCGCTAAGTGAGGACTGGCCTAGTGACTCAGCCCCCCATGTTGCACCACCAGGAGTTTACGGGGTGCGACCCGCAGTTATGACGACTTCTGCTCATCGAGGTAAGCACTTGCAGGAGGTTGTGCTGGATGGACAGAGACTTGTTGGATTTTGTGACTCGGGTGCTTTCCTCACACTGGCTGATCCCCGAGTGGTTCGGCCTGAGGCAATCCATAGAGGACCTGGGATTGTCATTGAACTGGCTGGTGGACAATGGAGGACTATTCCCAGAGCCACTGTGGATCTGAACTTTGGTTTTGGGGTCAGGCGATGTGTGGTTGGGGTGATGGGTGGTCTGCCTGCAGCTGTTCTCCTGGGCAATGATGTGGGAGAGCTACGATGCCAATTCGTGGCTGCATGAAGCCACATGTAAGTAACGCTCTGCCTGTGTGTACTTAACCAGTGACCTGTAGAGGTCCCTAGTACGTACACAAGTTGGGAGGGGGAAGGATTGTCATGATGTATGTAGTTTTCTCCATCCCATATTTTTGTATAAGATGCCATGTGATGTATTTTACCTTCTCACTGTATTTGCTGTAATACTATGTCTTGGGATGTAAGTGACTATACCTTTTCCCAGCCTGTATCATCTTGCACTCAGGCTTCAGCAAGTAGCTATTGTCATTGATTTGGTGGGGGTTGCATATATATATTGTTCTTCTCAGCATGGGACTTCTCCAACAACAACTTGGTAAACAGAACAGAGCCAGCAGTCTAAAGTCCATTCATGCATCAAATGGCCAGGGGGAGGTGTGCCCAACTAAGGGGCTGATCCCAGGAGAGAAGAACATGTTAGTTCAGTTAGTTGGAGCTCGGCTGGAGAAGGACCAGGATCCATAGCTGAGGCTGGATCCTGGGGTCTGTGTGTGTGGATTGTTGCAGACTGGAGATCCGCGGCCACGTGGGATTGTGTCGAACTCTTTGGACTACTGTAAGGACGATTGCTTTGTTATCCGGTCCGAGGATTGTCGGGAAGGGCCCCCGAATCTGTTTTACGTGGACTTATCGTGTGCTGTTTCAGTGTTCTTGTGAATAAACCTGTTGGATCGTCCCTCGGCCTCGTCCATCCTTTGCTCTGTTGTACACCCCGTCACAGTGGGTACTTTTATCCCCTGCATGATGTTGACCAATCACAAGCAGGAGAGGTCATGCATGGGGTGGGGGGATGAACAGGCTCCCAGGGAAGCTTGAGCAGTTTGTTTTTTATTACTGTGAGACATGTAATGACATACAGCCCTACTCTCATCACCACCTGTTTAGAGTCCAGGAGAGCTGTGTCATTACAAACACCTCGAAGCTTCTATGTTAGCATATAGAAGAGCTGACCATGCCCTAACGAGCTAGGAGACTAGTGTTGCTTCCCTTGCTAGTCGCCCCCATTAGCCATGTTAGTATGTACCTGTGGGCGTGCTATCATGCTAATGAATATGCAGCGTCACAGGATGATCTCACTCCACTCTCCGCTGCCATACGTTGGATTTCGGCTCAGTGCGCATGACCCTGGATTTTCGGTCATGCGCACTACTTCAGTTTGAAGCCAGGATGCGTACACCCAGCTTCATAGTGTGCATGACCCAAACTCCGAGATCATGCGCACTGAGCCGAAATCCAGTGTCGGGCGGCGATGGCAGCAGACAGGTGAGTGAGATCATTCTCTGACGCTGCGTATTTATTAGCATGATAGCATGCCAACAGGGACGTACTAATTTGCTAATGGGGCCAACTAGCAAGGGAAGCAACACCCAGGGGACTATTCCCTGCGCTCATTAGCAGACTATATAAGGCTGCTTTCACACTACGTTTTTTTAACATGCGTCATGAACGTTTTTTTTAACGCAAAAACGGATCCAGTGCAAATGCGGTTTCATTTCAATGCATTTGCAATGGACTCGCGTCAACATGCGTTCACCTGCGTTTGCGTGCGTTATAGTGAGGATCCAGCGAGTTGCAGTTTTTTAACTTTTTTCAAAAACGCTACTTGTAGCGTTTTTGAGCGCGTCCAAATACTGCAAATTGCTGGATCCTGACTAAACAGCAAGCAAACGCATGTGAACGCTGGCATGCTGATAGGCAGGATCCTGCTTGCTCTACTGAGCATGCCCAGAAACCAGCCTTGCATGATCAGTCCCTCCCCCTCTCTCTCTCCACCTCCCTCTCTCTCCACTCTCCCCGCCTTGTATACAGAGACGGTTAGGCAGGGATTAGCAATATTCACCCAGAACTGCTCATGGTTCTATGTGCATATTGGACCTGACAGGTTCCCTTAAAGGATCGACAAAAATGTGCTGAGGCCTACACTCACAATTGACATACACGTGTCGTTGATGTCCCACAGATCTTCAAAAGGATTGACTGCAAATTGTTATTCAAGATGGATACTTGCCCCATGATCTCTTTGGCCGCATGCTCGCCACTGGTTTAGAAAGACCACGTGTATTAGTTTTGAACTGGCGCAGGAAAGATTAGGGGAGTAGTATACATTTTTATATTATCATATTTCAATTATTCTTTTTTTATTTTATTTTTTAAGTCGTATAGCCCCTGATCAGAGGTCGGTGAGATCCCTTCACAATCGGCTCCTGGCAGGCAAATAATATTGAAAAATTAACATGCAAAATGTAGCAGTAAGACGTAGACACGCCATTAGGAAGCGAGGGTGATGTGTTTTGTACATCTGTGCAGTTTCAGTGCATAACGGAAACCGCAATCTCCTTTCCTCCACCATTGTCTTCTTACACACAATCTCTGTTGTGCTACAAACCCCACCTCAATGACAAGTTTAACAGTTTTTTTTAAGAAACAAAACCGATATTGCACGATGAACAGGCGATGTACCAAACCTTTCATATCCACTTCCTCACAGGGGAAATGCTTTTCACACTCAGCACTGTGGTTGTCTTCATTAATCTAGGACATTTTTCTTCAATGAAGAACATCCAGCCCTTTATGGCTGCAGAGTATTGTCAAATACACGGATTATGTATCGGTTTTGTTCTACCCTCAGACGTGTGTATAGAGAAGAGAAATGTATGGTTACTGTTAAGTAACTGGATAGTAATGAATTAAACTATGCAATATCTCAAGAGGACGATGAATAACACTTCACGCGCCGCTCCGCTCTTCAGCCATGTTCCACCCTTCAATTCTCTATTTGCTGTTAATACATTCTTATTTTGGGCTTAATTTTTTTTTTTTTAAAAGTGAAAAATTAATTCACACAATCAATAATTTACTGTCAGAAAATTACCATTTTAAATCAGGTTTTAAAGATTTGCTGATGTCTTCTTTATTCTATGGCTGTTTCGTAGGTTGTGACTCTCTACAGCTCACTTCTCAGCTTTGCTGTGTAGATTGGGGCTATGGCACCAGTCATTTTCTTAAAGGGAACCTGTCACCAGATTTGGGGCCTATAAGCTGCGGCCACCACCAGTGGGCTCTTATATATAGCATTCTAACATGCTGTATATAAGAGCCCAGGCCGCTGTGAAGAACATAAAAAAACACTTTATAATAATTACCTAAACAGTCGGTGAGGAGCAGTTGGGTCATATGGGTGTCTCCGTTCTCCAGTACCAGCACATCCTCTTTCGGCCATCTTTGTCCTCAGTCTTCTGAAGCCTGGGTGCATGACATGTCCTACATCATCCACACAAGCCAACACTAGGGTCCTGCGCAGACGCACTTTGATCTGCCCTGAGTATTGTAGTGCACATGCCCGGAACCTCAATGCCGGCTATTGTGGAAGACGTAGGACAAAGATGGCCGAAAAAGGAGGCGCACCCGGAGAACGGAGACACCCATCTGCTGACCGTTTAGGTAAGTATTATAAAGTGTTTTTTATGTTCTACACAGCGGCCTGGGTTCTTATATACAGCATGTTAGAATACTGTATATAAGAGCCCCACTGGTGGTGGCCGCAGCTTATAGGCCCCAAACCCGGTGACAGGTTCCCTTTAAACTTCACATATAATTCACATCCCTATATGACAAATATAACAACCTAATCCAGGAATTTCCTGAGGATAGATCACCAAAATGGTTTTGGAAGGCCCCCACTGATTAGCCGATATCAGCACATGAATTGGTCCGGATGCCAAGAATGTATGTTGCAGCACATGATATCTCTGTACATTGTTTAGTGGTTGCAGTTGAATATTGCAGCTTATCTCTATCTCAAATGAATGGAAGATAAACTACAGTACTCAACAGTAGCATACATACATTGCTTAA
>NC_134355.1:577639724-577657224 GCF_048569485.1 Anomaloglossus baeobatrachus
AAATCCCATCCATCCACTGTGTTTGTACTGTACAACGCAGCGTTTTGGACGCAGTTAAAACACAATGCATCCAAAACGATGGAAACACTCATTGTGGGCACGTAGCCTGAAAAAAACCTCTCAGTTTATTGACTCTGTAGCAGTTTTTTGTATTTTTTTTCTGTACCCATCTATCCAAAAGTTATGACCCCAGTTATAAATTTTCTCTTGAAACAAATGGGCGTATACCAAAGATGTTCTCTGTGGGCGTGCCCATGTTTTGACTGGCCAATGGAGAAAAGGTAAACATAAACAAGTGGTATGCCGAACACATGTTTAGTCAGCAGAGATCTCTTGACTGCCCCATACATACGAATGCTCAGTCGAGCGTTCATGTGTTTTCAATTGGGAGGGCAGAGAGATCCACTGCCACTTTCCCTGAAAACAAAAAGATGGGGGGGGGGGAAATTACAACTTCTTAATCCCTCTCTCCACCAAAATCATCTGAAATTGGGCAACTTTCATTAACCTTCGTCAAGGCTACATAATTTTACAACGTTGACAGCGAACCCCCTTATCTCAGAAGTGGGTGGAGATATTTTATTGAAATTTGGCCAATATATTCTGGACCAAAACTGCAGAGAAGTCACGAAATTTCAGCCCTCTATGGCTTTTGGGAAAAAAAAATGTATTGCAATTTTAAAACGGAATAGTTACAATTGTACCTATTCAGCCGGACAAAGGTTAATTTGTAATGAGACCTTAAAAGGGCTGTCGGTCCAAATCGCGAACTCTGCAGTCACCCTATGTATCTTCAGACTTGTGGATCCTCACAATGTACGCACTGTGTGCTGTGAGGATTCACTGGTTAAGAGTCGGGAACGGTGGTCACAAGTATGTGATATGCAGACTCCAGACCAGAATCCGACTAGAGAGGCGCGCGCCTTGTTCAATACGCTTGCATTTAGCGGGGCCACAGCCATCTTATCGGATTCTGGCCTGGAGTCTGCATATCGGATACTTGTGGCCACGTGACCACCGTTCCCAGCCCCGACACCGGCAAATCCTCACAGTGCGTGTATAGAGTGACTGGAGACTTATGGATTTAGACCTAACAACCACTTTAAGATGTGCCCTAAGACGTTGTGTTTTCTCCAGGATTTCTAAACTAATGGCTTAGGGTACTTTCACACTTGCATTATTTTCCTTCCGTTACAATCCGCCCTTTTGGGAAACAGCGGAATCCGTTAACGGATTCCGCTGTTTCCCATAGACTTGTATGGTTGACGGATTGTACCAAAAGGAGCTGCGTTGCTTCCGCTGGGCGACGCTCCGTTGCTTCCGCCCAGCGGAGGAACGCAGCATGTAACGTTATTTTGAGCAGCGGAATCCTCTGGATTTCACTGCGCATGCTCTTTTTTTTTTTTTTTTTTTTTTTTTTTTTTAAATCAAACTTTATTTTGGCTCGCGGTGGCCGAACGTTCAGCTGAGCGCCCGGCCGTCGGCAAGCGACAGCGCTCAGCTGAATGACCGGCCACCAGCATGCCCGGCCGCCGGCAAGTGACAGCGCTCAGCTGAGCGCCCGCCCGCCGGCATGCCCGGGCGCCGGCAAGTGACAGCGATCAGCTGATCACCCGGCGGCCGGCTACTGGGAGCAATCAGCTGATCACCCAGCGGGCCGGCTGCAGGGAGCGATCAGCTGATCACCCGGCGGCCGGAGCGATCAGCTGATCACCCGGCAGCCGGCTGCAGGGAGCGATCAGCTGATCACCCGGCAGCCGGGAGCGATCAGCTGATCACCCGGCGGGCGGGAGCCGATCAGCTGATCACCCGGCGGCCGGCTACTGGGAGCAATCAGCTGATCACCCAGCGGCCGGCTGCAGGGAACGATCAGCTGATCGTTCACTATAGTCTGCCGCTGGTAAAACCGGGAAAAAAAAAAAAAAAAAAATCAAAACGAATTGCGTTGTTTTGCAGCATCCGTTGCATCCGTTGTGTCACTATATGCCAACACATCCGTTGCATCCGTTACACAACGCAATGCAACGGATACCGTTCAACGCAAGTGTGAAAGTAGCCTTATGCTTAGTATTGTCCAACAATATGAGATTGTTGGGATTCTGAGGTGTGCTGACTGAAGTGGCAGCGGTATTTCCAAAATGCAGAGTCCCCTACATTGTTTACACACCTCTGCACATTTGGCAGCGGCTGTACCTGTGGTTCCTGATCAGTCACATGCAAGTGAGTAAAACTGTGCTGCAATACCAGACATAGCCACTACTAAAACAATAGCGACGTCAGATACACAAAATCCAGCAGTACTTAGCATCATGCAGTGCCAACGGGAGAGAGATAATATAGTCATCCATATGGTAAATGTTGCACCTATCCACACTACAAATCGTACAAGAAAATGAGAAATATGTGGACCAAATGTGAGATAAAACATAAAATAAATGTTAACATGTTAAAATGCACCAAAAATGTATTGCAAACACATGCAATAAGACAATACAAAACACAATAAGATGACAAGAGAGTGGTTATTCACTGATGTGTAGTAAATATGCTAAAGCATTTAACCACAGAGGTGTATATAAAAGTCACAGTAAAAATCAATTCATGTTTAATTCAAATCTCCATGTATGGTAGAAAAGCACATGTGTGGAGACCCAAAAATATCCCTTCATATCCACAAACACATATCTATCTTTGATTTGGTTGACTGGGTAAAAAAGAAGTAAGATTTTTGTATTTGTATCAATCAAGAGATTGAGTCAATATTTACCCAGATGTCACAGTGTTGTAGAGGGATGCCAAAGGAAGCGCTCGACGCGCGTTTTGCGTGTTCAAAGTTATGCTTTCTCAAAGTTAAAGTTAGACCTTGATCTAAGCACAAACCTTTCTATATACAGCTCTGGCAAAAAATTAAGAGATCACTTCCAAATATTCAGTTTTTCTGATTTCTCTCTTTATAGTTATATTTTTGAGTAAAATATAAATTAATTTATTCTATAAACTACTGACGACATGTCTACAAATTTCCAAGCAATAAATTTTGTATTTATTTTCTGAAAATGAGAAATGGTCAAAATAACAAAAAAAATGCATTGTTTTCAGACCTCAAATATCGCAAAGAAAACAAGTTCATAATCATTTAGAAACAACAATACTAATGTTTTAACTCAGGAAGAGTTCACAAATCAATATTTTGTGGAATAACCATGAATTTTAATCCCAGCTTTCAAGCATCTTGGCATGCTTTCCACCAGTCTTTCACACTACTTTTGGGTAACCTTATGCCACTCCTAGTGCAAAAATGTACGCAGATCTTTTTTCTTTGACGGCTTGTGAACTATCCATCTTCCTCTTGATTACATTCTAGAGGTTTTCAATGAGGTTCAGGTCTGGAGATTGGGCTGGCCATGACAGTGACCTACAAAAGGAATGGCAAATGGCAGCTGGGTGAAGTGCACGGCAAGAACAGTTCATAACAGGCTCCTAGAGGCAGGGCTCAAGTCATGTAAAGATAGAAAAAGTCTTTCATCAATGAGAAGCAAAATAGAGCCAGGCTGAAGTTTGCCAAATCCCATAAGGATTGGACCATAGAGGACTGGAGTAAGGTAATCTTCTCTGATGAGTCTAATTTTCAGCTTTGCCCAACACCTGGTCACCTAATGGTTAGACAGAGATCTGGAGAGGCGTACAAGCCACAGTGTCTTGCACCCACTGTGAAATTTGGTGGAGGATTGATGATGATCTGGGGATGCTTCAGCAAGGCTGAAATTGGGCAGATTAACCCCTTCAGCCCCCAGCCTGTTTTCACCTTAAAGACCCGGCCATTTTTTGCAATTTTTACCAGTGTCACTTTGACAGGTTATAACTCTGGAACGCTTCAACGGATCCTGACGACTCTGACATTGTTTTTGCGTGACATATTGTACTTTATGTCAGTGGTAAATTTAGCCCGATATATTTTGCATTTATTTGTGAAAATTTTGGAAATCTGGCGAAAATGTAGAAAATTTTGCAATTTTCAAAATTTGAAATGTTATTCCCATAAATCTGATAGTTATGTCACACAAAATAGTTGCTAAATAACAACATTTCCCACTTGTCTACTTTACACCAGCGCAATTTTCTAAACCAATTTTTTTTCCGTTAGGAAGTTAGAAGGGTTCAAAGTTCATCAGCAATTTCTCATTTTTCCAACAAAATTTACAAAAAAAAAATTATTAGGTACCACACCACATTTGGAGTGATTTGAGAAACCTAAGCGACAGAAAATACTCAAAAGTGACCCCATTCTAAAATCTACACCCCTCACTCTGCTCAAAACCACATCCAAGAAGTTTATTAACCATTTAGGAGCTTCACAGCAACCAAAGCAATGTGGAAGGTAAAAATGAAATTTTACTTATTTTTTTTTTTTTTTTTTTACACAAAAGTGTTACTTTAGCCATAAAATTTAGCATTTTCACAAGGGTTTCAGGAACAAAAGGCACCATAAAATTAATTGTGCAATTTCTCCTGAGTACACCGATATCTCATATGTGGTGGAAATCAATTATTTGGGCGCACGGCAAGACTCGGAAGAGAAGGAAAATCATTTGATTTTTTTAAAGCAAAATTGTCTAGAATCATCAGCGGATGCGATGTTCCGTTTGGAGACCCCCTGAGGTGCCTAAACAATGGAGCTCCCCCACAAGTGACACCATTTTGGAAACTAGACCCCTCATGGAATTTATCTAGATGTTTAATGAGCACTTTGATCCCCTGGAGGCTTCACAAAAGTTTATTATGTTCAGCCATGAAAATAATTTTTTTTCAACCAGGTAGCTTTTTTTTTTCACAAGGGTATCAGGAAAAAAGGAACCATAAAACGTATTGTGCAATTTCTCCTGAGTACACAGATACCTCATATGTGGTGGAAAGTAATTGTTTGGGTGCACGGCGGGGCTCAGAGAATAAGCACCATTTCACAGCAAAATTGGTTGGAATTATCAGCAGACGCCATGTTGCGTTTGGAGACCCCTTGAGGTGCCTAAACAATAAGGCTCTCCCACATGTGACCCCATTTTGGAAACTAGACCCTCCCCCCCATACAAAAAAATTAGTTTGGCGAAATAAAAAAAACGGACGTCAGTAAAAAAAAATAAATAAATAAATAATATGAGCGACTGCAACTGACACTAATGCGAGCGTCACACGAGACGATCTGTTGTGCAATATGACGTTGGGGTCACGGTTTTCGTAACACACATCCGGCATCGTTTGCGACGTCGTCCCGTGTAACACCTACGAGCGTCTGTAAACGATCGCAAATCGGTTACGAATCGCGAATCGTTTACACGTCACTCATTTTTAAAAAAATTGTTTATTCTACTTTGCGCTGGTTGTTCATGGTACCCGGAGCAGCATACATCGCTCCGTGTGACACCCCGGGAACGATGAACTGCAGCTTACCTGCGTCACGGCGGCAATGCGGAAGGAAGCAGGTGGGCGGGATGTTTATGTCCCGATCATCTCTGCCCCTCCGCTTCTATTGGCTGGCGGCAGGTGACGTCTCTCTGACGCTGAACGTCTCTCCCCCTTCAGGAAGTGGACGTTCGCCGCCCACAGCGAGGTCGTCCGGGAGGTAAGTACGTGTGACGGGGGGGGGGGGGGTTAACGACTTTGTGCGCCACGGGCAACTAATTGCCCGTGACACACAAACGACAGGGGCGGGTTCGATCGCTCGTGCAATCGCACGATAGATCATACCGTGTGACGCCCGCATAAGGCAAGTGCCACATGTTAGAGCGATGCAGGAATCTCGCATCGTATCATCCGGTACAGCCGCACACTCCTGTCTGGAAGAGAGCGACCGTGCCGGATGATACGATGTAAGACTTGTGCATCACTCTCACGTGTGGCACTGGACTGACCCTTACAATATTCAGTAAAAAAATACTGTAGTTGACGATTACTACAGTATAATTTTACTGGCCCTTAAGTAAGTTTATTTGTATTTCTTTCTTAGTTTACAGAAAAAAAAAAATCAGGACGCACGTACAGATGTGCTGCAACAGGGGGGGGTGGGGGGGGAGACTAGGTGGGATGGAAAAAAAAGAAAAAAAGATGGATGGAGGATGGGAGAGGGCGCGGCGGAGGATGGGAGAGGGCGCGGCGGAGGATGGGAGAGGGCGCGGCGGAGGGAGGAGCGGTGGAGAATAGGAGAGGGTGGGCAGCAGATCAGGGTGAGAGGTGGTGGAGGAACAAGATCGGGGAGGGTGAGAGGGGGCAGCAGATCAGGGGGGTGGAGGGGGCAGCAGATCAGGGGGCTGGAGGGGGCAGCAGATCAGCGAGGGTGAGTTGGGTTGGAGGGGACAGCAGATCGGTGAGGGTGAGAGGGGGTGGGGGGCAGCAGATCAGGGAGGGTGAGAGGTGGGGGAGAGGGCAGCAGATGAAGAGGATGGGAGAGAGCAGGCAGCAGATCAGGGAGGGTAAGAGAAGGGGCAGCTGATCAGGGAGGGGGGCAGCAGCTGATGAGAGAGAGTGGGCAGTAGATCGGGGAGGGTGAGATGGGAGAGAGCGGACAGCAGATCGGGGAGGGTGAGAGATGGTGGAGCTCCAGCCAATAATCAGTGCTATAGCTGCACTGATCATGGCTGGATTTCAATGTTTTAGCCATTTTCAATGGTTGAAACATTACAGTGGCTGTGAATGGCGGACGAACACCGCTCAGCCAATCACAGCTTCTGTAGGCCTGGGGAGGAGGCACCACCCCTCCTGATGTCAGGTAGAGGTCCCCTCCTCCCTGAATCTAAGGTTTGTGTGAACCGATCGCACTCACCGGGGGTCCGGGGCCGCGATTTTTCGCCATGACGTACTGGGTACGTCATGGGTCGTTAAGTACCATGTCACCATGACATACCCAGTACATCATGGGTCGTTAAGGGGTTAAACTTTGCGAAGAAAGAATGACTCATGTCATCCTGGAAAAATAGTTGCTTCCTTTTGCTCAGACAATTTTTTCCAACTCTGAGGACAGTTTTTTTCCAGCAGGACAATGTGCCATGCCACACAGCTAGGTCAATCAATGTGTGGATGAAGGGCCAAAACCCTGTCATGGCCAACCTAATCTCCAGACCTGAAGCCTTGAAAACTTCTTGAATATAATCAAGAGGAAGATGGACAGTCACAAGCCATCAAAAGATGAACTACTTACATTTTTGCGCCAGGAGTGGCATAAGGTCACCCAAAAGAAGCGTGAAAGACTGGAGGAAAGCATGCCAATACGCATGAAAGCTGGGATTAAAAATCATGGTAATTCCACAAAATATTGATTTCTGAACTCTTCTAAAATCATTATGAACTTGTTTTCTTTGCATTATTTGTGGTCTGAAAGCAATGCATTTTTTTGTTATTTTGACCATTTCTCATTTTCAGAAAATAAATACAAAATGTATTGCTTGGAAATTCAGAAACATGTCAGTAGTTTATAAAATAAAAACTATTTACATTTTACTCAAAAATACTGTATACCTAAAAGAGGAAAATCAAAAACACTGAATATTTTGCAGTGGTCTCTTAATTTTCGCCAGAGCTCTACTTATTCAGAGCTAAAGGAAAGGCACTTATGAAAAGCTAGCACTTTGATAAAATCTGCATAAGTGCCCAGCAGTTAAGCATGGCAGTTAGACAGGGCAAGACACAAGTAAGTCTAATAAAACAAAAACAAAGGGGCATTTAAAATCTTGAAGGCTGAAAATACAGAAATAGCACTTCAGAAGTATAAAGATATCAATAGAAAATGTAAAAGAAATCAAGCAAGCAAAATTTGCTACTGAAACAAAAATCGCCAAGGACATTAAAATAAATCCCAAAATCTTTTATAAAAACATTAATGCCAAAAGGAAAACAAAGGATAGTATCGGCCCCTTAAAATACCAACAAGTTAGTTATAGAGGACAACGAAAAGACTGAGATATTAAATAGGCATTTCTCATCCGTGTTCACCAAGTAACTGACTGTACCAGGGATCAATATATTTCAAGACGGTCAATAAGTATTTAGAACACTCCCATACACATAGGTTATTGTTCATGGAAAAATAATGATAGATATTTTCTCCAAATAAGAGAGAGTACAAAGTTCAGTTCACATGCAAATTAATATTTTATTGTACAACAGCATAACAAAAAACACCACACCAATAAAAGAGATGCATACAGAAAGTAGTAAAAAAATGGGACCAGCAGCATACAAAAATGGCATCAAAATTTCTCATCACCATCCAGGTTAAAGTGACATATGCTTAGAATATCAGTTCAAGCTACTCTAGATACAAACACCCACTCCAAATAAAGTGCGCATAGTGCCCAATTGCACGTCTCACCAATGAGGTAGATAGGTTAATGGAATCCAGCACTGCTATGAAATAATCTGCTTGTCATTCCTGAAAGTAACAGTACATTAACTACCACCTCCCGGTAGTGTTACAATATAGTAATCAGAACAGATGCGCATATGCGGTGATACACGTGTACGAATCAGCATATAAGCTATCAGTATATAATATACCTAACACCGCACACTACGGTTATTAGGTATAGGTAAACAAATAATACCGGATATGAGGTGATACACATGTACGGCAAAGCATACGGCAAAGCATATAGGCTGTTCGTATATAATACACGTAATTCCGCGCACCTCGATTATAAAGTATAAATAAAGAGGTAGATTTACCTAACCGGAGGAAGTATAAGGTGCTGCAGTCCCAAACGACCTGACGCGCGTTTCGCACCCGGCTTCAACAGGTTCCAGGGATCAATCAACAAGTGAAAAATCAAAAGTTCACCACCTGATATAATTAATTTAACACAAGAAGAAGTACGCCTGCATCTGAGTAAAATAAACAATAACAAATCCCCCGGGCCAGATGGCATTCATCCATGAATATTGAGGGAATTGAGCTCAGTAAATCGACAGACCGCTGTATCTCATCTTCTTAAGGCTGCTTTACACGCAGCGACATCGCTAGCAATGTCACTCTTTTAAGCACCCGCCCCCGTCGTTTGTGCATCACGGGCAAATCGCTGCCCATGGTGCACAATATCGCTAGGCCCAGTCACACGGACTTACCTTCCTAGCGACGTCGCTGTGGCCGGCGAACAGCCTCTTTTCTAAGGGGGCGGTTCGTGCGACGTCACACGGCAGGCGTCCAATAGAAGTGGAGGGGCGGAGAGCAACCGCATGAAAGACACGCCCACCTCATTGTTGTAGTACGCAGGTACGGTGTTGTTCGTCGTTCCTGGGGTGTCACACGTAGCGATGTGTGCTGCCTCAGGAACGACGAACAACCTGCGTCCACAACGACCAACGAAATTTTGAAAATGAACGACGTGTCAATGATCAACGATTAGGTGAGTATTTTTGATCGTTAACACTCGCTCGTAGGTGTTACACGCAACAACGTCGCTAACGAGGCCGGATGTGCGTCACGAATTCCGTGACCCCAACGACATCTCGTTAGAGATGTCGTTGCGTGTGAATGGGCCTTTAGACTCGCTTGTAACAGGGTTGGTGCCTCAGGATTGGAGGATTGCTGATGTAGTTCCGATATTTAAGAAAGGTAAGAGCGTGGGTCCAGGCAACTGCCATCCAGAAAGCCTGACATCAGTAGTATGCAAAGTTTTTGAGGGCATTTTAAGGGATGACATGTAAAAATATATTGCAGAAAATAGAATAATGGATTCATGAAAGACAAATCATGTCTAATCAAGATGTTGGGGCTCTATGAGGAGGTAAGTACTAATCTGGATATTGGTAATGCAGCTGATGTGATTTATTTGGACTTTGCAAAGGCATTTGATACTGTACCACATAATAGCCTTATACTAAAGCTCCAGAAGCAAGGACTAGGGGAAACTATATGCAACTGGGTAAGGAATTGGTACATTCTCTAAATGGGCTATAGTCAGCAGTGGGGTGCCGCAGGGATTTGTGCTAGGACCGATTCTTTTTAATCTCTTTTTTAATGACCTTGTGGATGGGATTGATAGTAAAGTGTCAGTCTTTGCTGATGACACCAAACTATGTAGGATATTAAAAACTGACCTTGATAGCACAATATTACAAAAAAATCTGGATAAGATGTCAGAATGGGCAGATACTTGGCAAATGAGATTTAATGTTGATAAATGTAAAGTAATGCACCTAGGATGGAGTAATCCTATCACTGCGTATACATTAAATGGAAGTAAGCTCGAGACTACAGAACAGGAGAAGGACTTGGGTATTCTCGTAACAAATAAGCTGAGCAGCAGCACTCAATGTCAAGCAGCAGCTGCTAAAGCAAACAAGATTTTAGGGTGTATAAAAAGAGAGATTAGATCCCGGGATCCCAACGTATTGTTACCCCTCTATAAATCACTTGTAAGGCCACATCTGGAATATGGGATCCAGTTTTGAGCTCCACATTTTAAAAAGGACATTCAGAAGTTAGAGTCAGTTCAAAGGCGGCAACTAGACTACTACAAGGAATGGAAGGCCTCCCATATGATGAGAGGATGAAGAAGTTAGATTTGTTTAGCTTAGAAAAAAAGACATCTCAGAGGAGATCTCATTTATATGTATAAATACATGTGTGGTCAATATAAAGGACTGGCACATGACTTATTCCTTCCAAAAACAATGCTAAGGCCCAGGGGGCACTCACTGCGAGTGGAAGAAAAGCGATTCCGACAGCTAAATAGGAAAGGGTTCTTTATAGTTAGAGCAGTCAGACTGTGGAATGCCCTACCACAAGAGGTAGTAATGGCTGATACTATAACAGCTTTTAAAAAAGGGCTGGATGATTTCCTCAGTACATACAACATTGTTGGTTATAAATGACTTTGTGACAAAAATACAATAATAGGTGGAGGAAGGGTGAACTAGATGGACCTAGGACTTTTTTCAACGTATGTAACTAAGTAAATCATGCAAGACTATCAAACTTATTCGTAATTCATTTGTGATGCAAAATGTTTTCATATATATTTGTATCAATTATATGTTAGATACTTCAATCCCTCATATCTACCGTCTTTTCACACACTCTGTGCACTCCATCTATATCAGTCCCTCTCCCCCCAACCTATGTACTGCGCTCATGTGCTTTTCACATTCCTATACCACAAAGATCCATTCACTGCCACCATACAACTCAAGAGACATTCTCACAAATCTTTTAGTCGCAGAAGATTTTTTTTTCCCTAACCCAGGCCCTTTTTGTAATAGTAAGTATAATTCCTTCCATGCTACATCATTGAGGTTCCGGGCATGTGCACTACAATACTCAGGGCAGATCAAAGTGCGTCTGCGCAGGACCTCAGTGTCAGCGAGTGTGTATGATGTAGGACACGTCATGCACACTGGCTTCAGAAGAAGGAAGACCAAGATGGCCAAAAGAGGAGGCGACGGTCCCGGAGAACGGAGACACCCATCTGACTGTTGTTTACCGGAGTGACCTCCTAGGTATTATAAAGTGTTTTTTATGTTCTACACAGCGGCCTGGGCTCTTATATACAGCATGTTAGAATGTTGTATATAAGAGCCCAGTGGTGGTGGCCGCAGCTTATAGGCCCCAAAACTGGTGACAGGTTTCCATTAAAGAAAAGATTGACCATATATGACAGGAAATTTCTCCCAGTCTCCTAATATCACACATTCTCTGCCCTCCTGCACTTCATCTAGCTCATTTTCTGTCTTTGAATCGGTCACAGAAGAAGTTACCAGGCTCCTCGCATCTTCTCACAATACTACCTGCACCAGTGACCCTATACTCTCACATCTCCATCAGTTCCTTTCCTCGCCTGTCACCACTCAGTTAACTAAAATAGTTACCGTATCCTCTCTAAGTCTTTCCCTCCTCCTTAAAACAAGCCAGCATACACCCATTACTGAAAGGAAAAAAAAATCCCTTGATCAGACCTACAGACCTGTGTCTACCCTCCTCTCCATCTCTAAACTTCTGGAACACTTGGTCCTCACCCATCTAATCCGCTGTTAGATAACTCTCTCCTTGACCCTTTCCAATCCAGTTTCTGCGCCTTACACTAGTGAAACTGCTCTTACTAAAGTCTCTAATGATATACTAACAGCTAAACCTAATGGTCACGACTCCCTGCTGATTCTTCTCGATCTATCTGCTGCATTTGATACTGTGGATCACCAGCTCCTCCTCACTATGCTCCGCTCTATCGGGCTCAGGGACATCATTCTCTCATGAGTCTCCTATCTCTCTGACCGCTCATTCACTGTATCTTTTGCTGGCTTCTCTTCCCTTTACTGTCGGGGTTCCTCAGGGCTCAGTCCTCGGCCCCCTCTTTATCTAGTCACTGCTCCTATTGGACAAACCATCAGTAGATTCGGTTTCCAGTCCCATCTCTATGCTAATGACACCCACTTATACAATTCAGCTCCTGGCATCACCTCTGCATTACTACAAAATACCAGTGATTGTCTGATGTCTGTAACCTCCTGTCCTCCCTCTATCTACAACTGAATCTGTCAAAAACTGAACTGCTCGTGTTTCCTCCCTTTACGAACCTTCATAAACCCAATATTGCCATTTCCATGTGTGGTTCTACCATTCGTCCGCATCAGCATGCCCTCTGTCTTGGGGTCAAATTTGACTCAGATCTCTACATCAAATTACTCACTTGCTCATGTCACCTCCACCTCAAAAACATCTCTAAAACTGCAACCTTTTCTTACCGCTGACTCTGCAAAAACGCTTACCGTCGGTCTTATTCACTTTCATCTGTGCTATTGCAACTCTCTACTAATCTGTCTCCGTCCTACAAAACTCTCCTCTCTCCAATCCATCCTCAATTCAGCAGCCAGGACCATATTCCTCTTCAACCGCTACACCTATGCTTCTATCCTGTGCCAGTCATTACACTGGTTGCCCATCTGCTAGAGAGTACAATATAAACTTTTTATCCACAAAAGCCTTAACAGTTCTGCACCTTCCTACATCTCCTCCCTCATCTCCGTCTATCACCACACCCGTGCCCTAGGTTGCGCTAATGACCTAAAACTGACATCCTCTATAATCCGAACCCCCCACTCCCATCTCTAAAACTTCTCGCAAGCTGTGCCAATCCTCTGGAATGCACTACCAAGAACAATTTGATTAAATTCACAATACCAACAGTTTTATGCAAGATTCAAAAACACATTTCTCTAGATTGGCCTATCAACTCAAATTACTTATTTAAAGGCAACTTGTCAGGTCCAAAATGTACTCAAAACCACGAGCAGTTCTGGGTGCATATTAGTGATTCCTGCCTAACTGACCCAACATCTAGCAGCAGACATAAAGAGATCTTTAGAAAAAGTACAGTAATGAGCGCAGGGACTAGTCGTAAGGGCGTTAGTTCCCTTGACTAGTCCGCCCCCTTAGAATTCCCACAGGGATGTGCCAACATACTGTTCAATGCCCTGCGTCATCGGCTGCTACGTCTGGGCATCTGCCTGCAAAAAGCGTATAGACCCGAAAATGGTGCAAGACAGAGCATATGCTTGCTCTGTCTACTCCACTATACTCAATGGTCCTGTAGGCGCATACCTCCGAAACACGTTTTGTGGGGGGAGGGGTGGGATTTCAGACGTATGCCCCGACGGAGCCACTGAAACGTAATGTGAAAAAAGCCTTAGAAGCTGGGTGTACGCGTCCCGGCTTCAGAGAGGTCTAGTACACATGACAAGAAGTGTCGGGACTTCTGATCATGCGCACTGACCCTAAACCTGGCGTCTGAAGCAGTGCCAACGGACACAGGAACGTGAGTCACCGCCGATTACGTTAGGCACTGAATAGCATGTTAACACGCCCATCTGGGTATGCAAACATTTTAAGAGGGTGGACTAGTTGGGGGAACTAACACCCTTGCGACTAGTCCCTGCGCTCATAAGCATATCATAAAGGATCTTTATAAATACTTTTTCTAAAGATCTCTTTATCTATGCTACTAGATACAGGGACAGTTAGGCAGGGATTAGCAATATGAACCCAGAACTGCTTGTGGTTCTATGTATATATTGGACCCGACAGGTTCCCTTTCACTATTCCCGTTTTGCCCTTACAAAATCTTCTTCCAAATCTGGTCCTTTTTATCATATGTTTACATCCTCCATGCAAATATTCGCCCTCTGTACCTGTACTTCTACTGGTGACAGGTTCAGGAAGCGCTATGTGAATTTCTAATATATTACCGTATATTGATGGCCGGACCATACATCACGAGCACTTTTTACCATTTTGTGCCTCCCCTATTTCCTCATAGACTGTAAGCTGCGAGTGGGGTCACTCCTCTTGGTATCTGTTAATTTGTGTTATTCTGTAATGTCTCATTGTTTCTATACGTTCCCTTTGAATTGTAAAATGCTGCGGAATATTTTGGCGCTATATAGATAAAAAAAAAAAAAAATATTCTTATTACGGTATTTTGTTGAACAAACAAAAATACAGAATTTGATAAACTCCGAGCACTGATTCATGAAGAATGGGTTGTCATCAGTCAGGATTTGGCCCAGAAGCGGATATCCAGCATGTCAAGGCGAACGGCAGAAGTCTTGAAAAATAAGGGGCAAAACTGTAAATATTGAGTCTTTACATCAACTTAATGTATTTGTAAAAATGTACAAAATGCTGATAACTGTACTTCAGTGACCACAGAAACATCTGACATGGGGCTAACGCAGACATCCATACACTCTCAGACCACAATGTATGGACTGGCCGCGGGTCTCCTGACCGGATCATGATGGCTTCATATGCTTTCACACTCTGTTTGGTAGACCCCTGGCCAGTACGTGCATCGCGGGTCAACATTGTACCGAGATCGAAAGACATGTGCATGAGCCCTAAAAAAATCTACAAACTTTGATGCTGCAAAGTTTGAAAAAAACAAAAATTTGTGTTAAGGCCGCTTTACATGCTACGATCTCGCTAGCGAGATCGCTAGCGTGCGTACCCGCCCCCGTCGGTTGTGTGTCACGGGCAAATCGCTGCCCGTGGCGCACAACATCGCTCAGACCCATCACACTACTTACCTGCCTAGCGACGTCACTGTGACCGGCGAACCTCCTTTCTAAGGGTGCGGTTCGTTCGGCGTCACAGCGACGTCACTAAGCGGGTGCTCAATCGAAGCGGAGGGGCGGAGATGAGCGGGACGAACATCCTGCCCACCTCCTTCCTTCCTCATTGCCGGCGGCCGCAGGTAAGGTGAGGTTCCTCGTTCCTGCGGTGTCACACATAGCGATGTGTGCTGCCGCAGGAACGATGAACAATCTGCGTCCTGCAACAGCAACGATATTTGGGAATGGAGGAGCGTGTCAACGAGCAACGATAAGGTGAGTATTTTACATCGTTAGCGGTCGCTTGTACGTGTCACACGCAATGACGCCGCTAACGAGGCCGGATGTGCGTCACGAATTCCGTGACCCCAACGACATCGCGTTAGCGATGTCGTTGCGTGTAAAGCGGCCTTTAGGCTATATGTGCACGCTGAAGTTTTTTGTCACCCAAACTGCACTCAAAATGCAACCAAAACGGCACCTTATACCAGAGAGCCTGGAAATGTCAAGACATGTTTATGGTCTCTCCAGGCTCGGATGTAGCAGAGCCAGGACCGTCGTGGGACCTCGTGTTGATTACGTCGGACCTGCAGGGAAGGTTTTGGGGTTAATAAAGGAGTGAAAAGGGTCTTTGTATTTTATTTCAAATAAAGGATTTTTGGGCTGTTTGTGTTTATTTCTTTTCATGAACAGATTAGTGATGGGGGTGTCTCATAGATGCCTCCCATTACAAATCTACATCTTAGTGTCAGCTGTAAGCTGAGATGAACCCCTTATTACACCGATTGCCACAGTACCAGGGCAATTGAAAAGGGCCAGGTAAAGTGCTGGAGTTGTTGCATCTAATGGATGCGACAATCCTGGGCGGCTGCAGGCTGATATTTTTAGGCTGGGTGGGTTCCCTATAACGTAGGTCTACAAAGCCTAAGAATACCAGCCCCCAGCTGTCTGGTTATCAAAATTGGGGGGGGGGGGGGGGGGCACACACCATTATTATTTATTTGTACTGTACACTATAGACCCCCAGAGCAGATCTGTGATTGGAAGCATCAGACAGATTGTCACACAGCATGGGGGCGTACCTGACTGCAACCAATCACAGATACCAGAGGGAAGGGGAACCAGTGAAAATGTATGAGGTAATGAGCGGACCTGGAAGAACAATCAGCGGCAGCATTGTGACTGCCGTGCCAGTGATCGGTGAGTATGAAGCGCTTGCTCCTACCTCCTTTGCACCAGATTCTGATCCCCATAGATTATATGGGGATCGGCATCCGGCCAGATATCGGGGATCAATCCCCCGCTGACCCAGAGCCAGAGGGATTGATCTGCGAATCCTCCTATCACTAGTGAGAAACGCAGGAACAAAACGCAAGATAGAACATTTTTGTTAGAAGTTTGTTACAAACTGCAGACAAAAAACTGCAACGTGCGCACAGCAAATCTGACTTCTCATAGACTTTGCTGGGAAGTCAAAAGTCAGGACTTTCTGACAACAAAACTGCACCAAAAACGCAACAAAAAAAACCGCAGCGTGCACATGTAGCCTAACTTTTGGCCATTTCATGAAAAGATATGGCCAAACGTTTTCCTTCTCTGTATATACGGCTGTATACTGCAATAACTGACCTATCCAGACCCTGTATATAGCTGTATACTGTTCCTACTGACCAGAAGCTGAACACAGACAGGACCCCAGGAGCTGCGATGAGAAGCAAAGTTGAAGAACATTGACGCTGAGCACCAACCCCTGATGAGTGTATTAGAAATCACTTCTTTTCTGGATACCAGGACAAAAAAAAGCAATAAGCAGTCACACAACTCGCTCTCTATGTCAAGACCTCTGATTGGTGTCATTGAATAAGAACATTCTGCTGTTCTTCTCCTATTCTTTTACTTTTAGAGCCTTGAATGTTCAGAACTTTCCAGGTTCACAAGGGAAGCACAAGGTGAAGCAGACGGTGTTTTACCTTTATGATACAATGATTAAAATGTATTTATAAAAAGAGGGAAAATAATTGTAAATATTGTATCAATGGAGAGAAATGTTTGATAACATCAAAACAATTGTCTAAATGTTACATCGTTACAAGCTGCACATAATACCAGTGACCGTAAATATAAGCTCACACAGGATATAATCCTCGTTGGCGATTTATGTGTATACTTTACACTTGTAGGTTGTCATCCTCATCGCAGGTAAACTTGTAAATCATTTTACAGACAGCTCTACAAAGAGATTATCGCCCGACTCGTCACAGGGACCGGACAGGGGCAGAAATCCCCCCGAACAGATCTCAGAAACACCATCAACAGAGGTCCAGGAGGCCCCACACCCCGGGGTCAGGACACGTCTGCCGCTCAGCGAGACAAGATCCCAGGACAATATTATACACACTCACACCTCAGA